>NW_010408737.1:8577-44067 GCF_000710305.1 Buceros rhinoceros silvestris | reverse complement strand
TGGGGGAGAAGTTTTTTCTGGGATTTTTTTTTTTTTTTTTTTACTAAGGAAAATACATAAGTGTTTCATATTTATATTTAAAAAAATATGGATATATCTACACTCACACCATTTTTTTATATATATACAGAAAAGTATATGCAATGTAGTTGCCCTGTTACATTGGAGTAATAAAAATCAGTTTGATCCATACTGCACAGATGTTGGGTCCCAGCCTTCTGGAGGAATCCAAAAGACAAAACTTTCCAACGAATTGCCAGAATCAGAGCCCTGTTTTCTCTTTCCTTCTAGATTTCAACCCCCTTGATATGCAAATAAGGGTAGTATTATATTTCCTTTCACAGGAAAAATATAATAAATCATGGTGCAACAGAAACCTTCATACTGCCTCTCTTACAGATTACTAATATTCTTAAAATAGATGCTTGTTGCCGTGGCCCTATTCACTTAGGTTTTTGCTTGGATATAAAATTTTCAGATCCCTAAAATGGCCCAGTCTGAATTACTTTTTTAGACACTTGAAAGAAACAGACTTTGTGCATATATAACACTTATGCTGAGTATTTTCTCCCTACAACTTAGGCCTCTCGTATGTCGTTAGTTTAAATCTAAAACTTGAGTCAGTCACTGGTCTATCCTAAGAACCTCGTAAAATGTTTTCAAGAGCAAATTCATTAGGCATACAAATAGTGTAAAGCCACAAAATTCAAAAACAATTCCTGAAAAATGTTTCCCATCTAGGATTGATTTCTCCATTTAGACTGAAAATGACATACAGGAAAGAAAAAAAAATATTATTTGTTATTCTAACTTCAGTAATGAAATGAAGGATCTTCATTAGCTACTTCCTGTTACCTTTGTGGGGCTTACCTTTGCTTATCATGAACCTATAGAGAAATTTTGGTGGAAAGGATCACTGGACACCATTTAGCTCAACTGTCTGCTCAGAGCAGGTCAAATTAGATGAGGTCTTCAGGTAAGGGTTCAGTATCTCTGAGGATGGGGATTTCACAACCAAACTGTGCACTTGTTCCCCAACCTAGCCACTCTGGTGGTGACAACAGAAGTCCTAATACCTAATCAGAATTGCCCATGCTGAACTTTGCAGCCATTGCCTTTCATTCTGTCACTACTGGCTCATGTCTCACAGACATGAGCTGTCCACCAGACCCTCCGAGCTGCCTTCTATTCAGGCAGCCCTGGCCCATACTGCTGGATAGGGTTATTCCATTTCAGATGCACGACTTAAACTGTGTGCAAAATGGAAAGTACTGCAGGATAGAAAGGACAATTGTCACAAGTGATTAAATAGAGTACAGGCTGGAAAGGTAATAATGAAGCATATTCTTCCCACTGAAGACTCACATCTAGGTTTTTTTACAGCAGCTATTTGGCAGCTCAGTTCTTTGTAACCTAGGGTGGGATGGGAGAGGCATCAGATTATCAATTATCTGATGTAGCGTGACACCCAAGTAACAAATCACAATCTATAACACAACTCTGTCACAGCTTACTACTGCTTTGTTTCTGCATGGATAACTCATGACTCCTCAGCTCCCTTTAGATTTGGATACATGCGATGCAGGTAGGTACTCTGTGGTTCCGGAGACACTCTGTATGTAGTAACGGAAGAAAAGGAGAAAACAGAGAAGCCAAAACACAAAAGGGAAAAAAACCTCACATGATTAACAGAATTTAAAATCTGCCACTGATCAAACTAAGACATTCTACCCACAGCTGCAAAAGTAAGGTAGCAATTGATGTTGAGTAGCACAGGAGAAGGGAAATGCTCTAGTAGTGAGCTGCATGGAAACAAACACAGAAAGTTACACACAGTGTCCAAACCTAACCGATTAAACTCTTCATCTCGGTATCAGGAAATCCTGTATTATATAACAACACTGATACAAACAAGCAGTTAAATCGGTGCATCAAGTCAGTCATTCACCTGTTTTCTTTCAAGATCCCAGCTTTTTTATCTATCTGGATGTAAGCAAAGATTACCTTTCCCTGAAGAAACTCATACTTCAGGCTGAATGCAACCTACTCAGCTGAGGTTTTGACCTGACAATTCCAAAACAAAAAAGGATCCTTAAGTCCAAAGTTTGCTTAACTATTTTAAACCCAAGAAGTTGCAATGGAATCAAGAACCAGTGGAATATACCATTCTGAACCTACTTTGCAAATATTATTGAACAAAATGTAATGGTAAGTGGTCCTTGATCAGATTATATTGACTGGTCAGAAGGACAACAAGAGAAAGAGATAAGCTGTGGAAGATACAATATTTATGTTGCACATACATTTTACTTCTAGGTGATCATTAAGAAGGATACGTAATCAGCTTTTCTACTCAAATAATGTTGATTAGGAGAACTGTTTAATTTAAAAAGAAACCATGAGTAATGCTTTTTAAGATATTACATGCTTGTTGCAATATTTTACCATATAATTCAAGCACCATTTGCCTCGCAAATTAGTTAACAAGTGGCACCCAAAGGGCATAGCCTTGTAATAAGGAAGTCACCAGATATAAGAGCTGTAACTGTTCAGTGGAATCTTATTAATATATATGAATACCTGAAGGGAGGGTGCAAAAAGATGGAGCGAGGCTCTTTTCAGAGGTGCCCAGGGACAGAACAAGAGCCAACAGGAACAAATCAACACAGAGGAGGTGCTGTATGAATATCCAGAAACACTTTTTTTACTGTGAGAATGACCAAGCACTGACACATGTCGCACAAGTTGCAGCATCTCCATCCTCAGAAATATTCAAGAGTTGCCTGGACTCGGTTACAGCCAAGTGGCTCTAGGTGGCCCTGCTTGAGAGGTCCTTTCCAACCTCAACCACTCTGTGATATCAATTAGGTAGTAGGATAACTTGCACATAATATGGCAGCAGTGTCACAGAACTAAAAGCGAGCATCTTGAACTAAACATAAGGAGCTGATGACAATATGTAACCGTTGAAATATTTTAAGACATTCTCCAAGCTATAAAGCATCATTTCTGTATGACAGTTACTTCTGCAGCTTTCCAGGGCATTATGTTCATTCGTTCAATACCATTTGGGCCAAAAATTCATCAAGTTTCTGCAGATGGACACTATATTAACAAGAATGGTAATTACTACATTGTTTTATGTACTGTTGACATTCCACAAGGATATAATCTATTTAACTATGAAGTTTTATAATGGTACCAATCTCTGACAATTATTTCGCCTAGCATTGCTTTAGTTACAATATCTAACCCTGGTAGTTTATTGGATGGAACCAACAATAACCTGGAACTAAGTTTTCTACTTACTTTTTAATGAGATGTCTCTACTTTCATCAGTGCAGTGACATACTGTCAGTATTGGGACTGACTGTCATGATATGGAATTATCAGTGTCCTATAGCTCTGTCACTTTCTTTAGAAAATATGCCAGAGTGTAGAATGTGCCCAGTTGATCATCAGCCATACAATGTTTGACATACAGCATCTAAATAATAATGATCCTCTAAAGACATCTTTCTTGTCACCAGGACACTAGAGAGGAAAGCATTCCAACATCACCAATCCAGAAATGTGAACAGATAGAAATATATAACATTCTAACGATGTGTTTCTTATAATGGGTTCTCCTTCTCTGAAAACTGACAGAGGCAATATGGAAACGTGCCCTCGAACTCTCCAGAAAAGGTTTCTCAACGTTTCATTCATGGAGGCCCATTTCATGGGTGGGACAGTGTGCCAAAGAGTAATGCAACATTCACCTGTAATTTAATATTGGTTTTGTTTGGTTTTTTTGCCTTTTTTTTTTTTTTTCAGTACCATCTTTAAAGGCTTCTCAGGCTCTAATACAGGAATGTTTGATAGTTCATATTACTTAATGGTTTCACTGCATCTCATTTGTCTGTAATGTGTTACTGCTGGGGATTTCTTAGGAATGATACTGATATTATTTCCTACTTTTATTTGGAAAAAATGGGGACAGCCCCTAATTCCAGGGGCATTTTCAGCGACTACATAATCGCATTTATTTATATAAAAGAAACATCAAAATACAGGTTGAGGGCAGAACTCTTTCGTCGCCGTTTTATTCACAAGTAAATTCTCTCTGCTCTTTGCTATTATACACTCATGGTTTCTCATCTTGTACTTAAACTAAGACTGCCTTGCACAATGTATAAAGTTCAATTAATGATGGTTTTATCCTATATAAGCTCAGAGGTAATATTTCTCTTCCTGAACTAAGATCTCAATAGTTTTGAATTTGAAGTCAACAGTACTTTTATCATCCATGAATTGCACAATAACAGTGGGTTAGCTATTGAAATGATTAACACATATGAGAGAAGAGAGAGAATGAAAACTTCCTTAGTGCAGCCCATTTCTCACCTTAAATTTACAAAATATCCTATTTTAGGAACCTGGCATGGCTTCCAGGATTCAACAAAGCTCTTGGTTATTCTGTGAACCCTAAGTCCACATGCAGGTTCTGGAGACTGCATCTTCCAAGTGTCATGACTCAAATGAAGCCAGGCAGTATCAGCTATTCCTAACCGTCTGTTAATCACAAGAGTTTTCTTAAAAAGAAACCAACTGGTGTAGACACATCTATAGAAAAGGAAAATCCATCAAAATGTTGTCATTTTCACATCACCATTACAAGGCTAATGGACAGTGGTACATTTTGTACTATTTATTCCTACCCCCTTCTCTGCACTTCTCACAAGTGCACTCCTCAGCTGTAATGAAGATGAGAAATAAGATGTGATCCTAGAAATTCCAAGATGAAAGAGTCTGTTAGAAAAAGATGAAACGTTCTTTAATTTCCAGTGTTAACCCATTGTAATGTACTATTTGGGGTCAATTCACTTTCACAGCACATCTGGGAGGCACGTTCCACAGTTAGGAACCTTTTACAGTTTCCGTATTTAGAAGTTTCCATTATTTTCTCCTAGGGCATCATTTAAGAAAAAAACATCTGAGCCTGTCTCAGGGAAGGTTATTAACTGGAAGCCAAAGAACAAAACCTACAAAGAGGGAACTGAAAGCTTTTTCAGGAATGTGAATAAGCCTCATTTTACTCTATCATGTGCCTCCATCCGCCAGGACAGAGAGACGTGTTTGCCATGAATGTGGTAATGATTTTAACATACCCATCTATTTTCAATGTTTTTGCTCTACAGTTGTCTTATCCTACTTCCCTACAGTGATAATGTAGGATGTGCATTTTCAGGAAAATGTATGTGTCCAGATGTACAGAGCTTAAATTATTACTGTGAATCAAAGAAGAAATCCCAACTGCATTTGGGCCGGGTATCAGGGCTCTGTTGTGTGCACGCTCAGGACTTTAGTCCATGAGTGTCTCTGCAACAAGTATATCCAGCTGATGTCAGATACTGTGGAATCAAGAAGGAACATTTCTCAATTACGGTATAAATTGCTATAGGGATGTTTTCTCTTCCCTTTCACACTTCCCTGGAGAGAAAAAAGGCGTTTAAGTTCATTAAAAGGGATGTATTAGTATTTTCAACCAATATGGTTTGCCGCAACTTACTGCTACACCCTGTACAGAAAACAACTATTTCTCAGATGAAAAGACTGCCCCGAGTATTGCTGAAAGAGCCCTCTGACTGTCCAGGAAGACCTCAAAGCATCACATGGAGGCAATCTTTTCATTTCAACCAGAAGGAAAGAGGACAGTTAAAAGACACATCACACATTAACAGACTGATTTTGACAAAATCACAGCCCACAGCTTAAAACCTATGACTTCATCTCTCAAGTCCAATGCAGACTCACATCCTTAAGAGTAAATTGGGAGTCAGGGTAGCACCAAGAACAATTGTTTTTCACTGAGGACCTGGAAAGTGAGGTGGTCACTTTATGCATGAGAAACCTACAGAAAGAGGCTGTCCAAGCAGAAGCTAAGGACCTACTTGAAGAGTCTGAAGCTATCATTTTTTTAGGAGAGATTGTTCCATCAAGGCAACACTAGGTGAAAGATGAGATCTAAACCAATACGTAATTCAAAACAAGTCAAATAATAGATTTACACTTTTAGTCCAGGAGTAATTAATCTAAGGCTGCTTGACAAATCAGATCTTTCACCAGACTGACCACATAATCAATGGAGGAATAAAATCCTGAAATACCCATTAACCAGAAGGTGTCCAAAGAATCTCCAGACTGGTACATTTTCCTAGATGCAACTAAAACTGTATCTGCAATATTATTAGGCACTAACCTATGCAGAGGAAAGGTCTCACAGTAGATCCTCACTTACATCAACCTCCGCTGTGCCAGGCGCTATTACATCTTGCATGTCTTACATTAGGTATTGTAATTGCATGGATCTTCATTTTTTTTCTAAAACTCTAACACATATGTAATTACCTACAGTGGACCTATAACAAAACAGCTTTCTTTAAAAAACACTTGCATTTGAATTTCTATTACACCATTTTTGTTATGAAATTCACTAGTAGCAACTTCACCCTTTCCTACTTACACATGATCCTGCATCATGTGAGATGCTTCTACTGTTTATTAGACGCCAAGTGACCTTGGGATAAAACCCACCTCAGAAATAATTTCAGTGAATGAAATTATGTTTAGCAATATATGAATGACCTAGACAGTTCTGATGAGAGAGAGTACACAGCTTAATAGAGGTCCAGGTTTGTGGAATTGCATTACCGCTTGCATCAGCCTAAATGGCCCTGCAACAACCATCTCACATTGACACAGCTTGCAGATTTATGCACTGTGTAGCAAAAGCCAGCCTTATCACAACTCATCCACTATAAAGTGCTTGGGAAAGATAAGAATTAATTTGCATTTTTAATGACTGTTCAATGTCTTGACTTCTTTGCAGATGCTACATTGACACACACAAATTACAGCTGCAAACATTCGCTTCTTCTACATTCACTACATATATTTGGGGGATACATTTCTTCAGTAATGATCAAGTACTTGTATGGCACCAACTGACACAGGTGAGTAATTACACACTATTTAAAGCTATATTAATTGTTTGATGGAGTATTTTAATATAGCCTACAACCTCCTGGGTGACAGAATTACAAGATCTATTTGCATTCCAAGCTCAAGAGGCTGGTACATGTGAACCTCATGAGGTTCAACAAGACCAGGGCCAAGGTCCTGCATCGGGGTTGGAAAAACCTCTGGTATCAATACAGGCTGGGGGATGATGTGATTGAGAGCAGCCCTGCAAAGAAGGACTTGGGGGTACCAGTGGATGAAAAGCTGGACAGGAGCTGGCAATGTGTGCTTGCAGCCAGAAAGCCAACTGTATCCCAGGCTGCATCAAAAAAAGCAGGTCAGCAGGTCAAGGGAGAGAATTCTGTCTCTCTGGTGAGACCCCACTTGCCGTACTGCATCCAGCTATGGTGTGTCCAGTAGAGGCCACAAAAATGATCAGGGGAATGGAGCACCTTTGCTGTGACAAAAGGCAGAGAAGAGGGTCCAGGGAGACCTTACTTCGGCCTTCCAGTACTTAAGGAGAGGCCTATAAGAAAGATTTTAGCAAGGCCTGTTGCGACAGAACAAGGGGTAATGATTTTAAATCAAAGGAAGGGAGATTTAGACTGGCGATAAGAAAGACATTTCTTTGCAGCGAGAGTGGTGAAGCACTGGCCCAGGTTGCCCAGAGAGGTGGTAGATGCCCCATCCCTGGAAACATTCAAGGCCAGGTTGGCTGGGGGCTCAGAGCAACCTGATCTAGCTGAAGATGTCATGGCTCACCGCAGGTGGGTTGGACTAGATGACCTTTCAAGGTCCCTTCCAACACAAAGCATTCTGTGATAATGAAAACTAACAGAGCTGAACGTGACTTGTGAAATTTAAGAAACTTTCACAAGATGTGTCTCAAAATCCAGGAATACATCAGGATGCAGTATTTTATTACGTTACAAAAGTTGCCTCAATATTACCTACCCTTTTGTCAAACACAATACTTAAAGTAATAAAATAATATTGTTTCACAAAACTGCGGCTAAATACAAAACTTAATAATATCCAGCTAGGCTAATTACTGTGTCCATCAAGGGTGGATAAAAAAATACGTATTTGCTAGGTTGTATGTTTAGCATTTGCTAATAACATATTTGTTAGCAAACAACGTGTATGTTTCCTTAGACTTCTATCTCTCAATTTCTAGATTTTTCCTCAGAAGTGAAATCTTTGTCTTCTATTTCATACTCTTTCCTCCTACCATAAAATTTTATTTATCATTTATTATCATTTTATTTGAATTCTCAGATGTTAATATTTTACATTCAGAACGTCATATTTGTACAATTATTCTTCATTGTTTTCTCATGACAGTATGATTTGCATCTAAGATGGTAATCAAATTCTCTAGCTTTGAAAGAGACTTAGAGACTGTAACTCTTCTTTAAAACCAACAGAAATTGACACCCTTATCAAAACACCTTTGAAAATCTTAATGAGAACATTAATTTATTAATTTAAAAGAAAAAAATACTCATTCACCTAACATACTTCGTATACTTTGAAGTTCTTGTTCATATTAGCACAACTTTTCCCCCCATGTTTTTACAATCCTTTTTTCTATTTTACATTATTTTCCCTTTGTGCTTCCCCATATATTTTATGTTCTCTCTACACTTCCATTGCATTTAGGCCCAAGACACAATGGCAAGTGTGGACACAAACTGTGTATGTGGCCGCTGTGTGTGTCTTTGTGAGGAAGAGAATATGCTTATGCTTTTTAGGATAACTGAGAAAATCATTTCTCTGGCTCAGAGCTCTCAGTTCCACAGAAACTGAAATCACAAACTAAGTCTGTATCCTTCCACATTTTGCCAGCAAACTATATCAACAATGAAATCAAAGAAGTCTCAATGTTTGGTATCAGTACCTTGTGTTTTTTGTAAAATACAGATGTAGTCATTCATGTCCGACTATGTGACTTCAAAGACAACAAAACTACACAAAGGTCTGGTGTCGCAGGTGTTCAGGGTGCTGAGGAAGGTTGCCGTCTGTCTGAGGCAACTAGAACACTATTGGAGAAGCCTCTACCTCCACCACTTAGTTAACTAATAGCTTTAAATGGCATTGGTCCCTACACCCAAGGAGTTTTGTTTTGTTTTTTTAATTCAGTTTTTTCCCTTTGATCTCTATGATGGAGCATTACTAAGTCTGCAAGGGGTGAAACAAGACTGGTTTTTGATCGTTTTTATTTTTTAAGCAGATTTTATATAGCCAACCCTAAGACTGCAGTAGCACATCTTTTCGCATTTAAATGCAAGTATTGTGCACAACCACTAACTAAATACGCTGATAAAACAGGACAAAACTTGACATTTGGAAAGTAGGAACTAAATAAAGTAGGCTGCTAAACAAAATGTTTAGAGTGGCATGCAATTCTGACTTTAATAGAAGGAATAAATCATCTAGTGCATATTCCGATATTTAATTGTCTGCCCTGCAGCACAGCATCCGTCTACAAACTAGAATTTTACTAGAAAACAAGGAACATGAAAAGGAATATAAAAACCACTTACGGAGAAAGGAATTGTACACATTCTGGAACCATTAAAAAGGTGGTAGCAATGAAGTTATCCAAGTATTTCTTAACAGTTGTCTTCATTGTGCTCTTAAGAGACACCCAATAGTAGAAGTATAGAAGACAACTCTCAGACGAACAGGAGCCATGAAGACTGACTGCAGTTTCTAAGAATTTATGAAACAATTTCATCATTTTTCTTGTCACAGGATCTTTCTCTACTCCCTGATGGAAGATTTCAGTATTTCAGAATTTCAGCTGAGATATAAAATAAATATCTACTGTTCACTTACATTTCACTTTTTTAGGTCCTTTAGAACAAGAGCAAAACTTTTACTGAGATACTCACAAAACAATGGAAAGGAAAAAATAATGACCTACAGGATAATAATCAGATTCAACCACTTTCTTCGTGTCGTCTTTACTGTGTTTAAAAATTTGAGATGTCTTAAGGGTCCGCATTGGATAACAAGGTTTGTCCGTTCCTGGTGGGGTATCCTTCAAATGCTCAAAAAGAACATGCTGCAAGGTGTGTTTTTCCAATAAAAATCTTGTCAGTCCCAAGTCTGGGGCTTCATGCTGAGCACACACACATCAGTGACGGAGTTTTGATTAACTGATCCAAGATAGGGCTCCTAAGGAGGTCAAGATTACTCCCTGTCTGATGGATTTACTTGAAGGCTATAGACTCAATCAATAGCCATCCACACATTTAATGTCAATACTTCAGTGTTTTGGAACAATGTCCCAAATTCACGGCTGTCAGGTAAAGCTGTAACTTCAGTGAAATTCACAGACTTCCATGTAATTTTCAGTGGCTAATTCATTACTTCAACAGACAGAGTGCCTGTTGAAACATGACTTAGTTTTGTAATGTCCACCATTAACGACATTTACAAGCCAGCAAACCCACAGAATGGGATTACACAGTAACTAACATCACAGAAACTAAATACTGCTCACGGTAGTAGAACCTCTGTGTACAGAGAATAATGACAAACTGAAGTCAAACAGTCATGCACAAAATTTACTTTAGCTAATTTTTCAGAAATGTAAGGTCATCCTTTTTCTCCTCAATACAGCCCCATCACTCTCATTATGGCCCACGCTCACACTCTACACTTCCCCTCTCTTGAGAACTCACAGTCAGAAAGTGTTCTTGAAGTAATTAATTGTCTCAAAAAATGGATTTAAAAATCCTCATTCTTAAATCCATGGCAGTTCCGGAAGACACTACTGGCAAATAAATTGGCTATTCCCCTTGAGGCATGTGGACTGAAGACCATGATTGCATGATTGTGACTTGTCAGCTGTAGCTTCAAGAGACTTGAGCTGTAGCTCAAGAGACTTGATAGAGTTTTAACTTTTGTTTGATTGTAACTGCAGGGTTAAAACAGGAAAAATCCAGTAGAGAAATGGCAATTGAAGATACACTTAACTTGAAACAAATGGTATTACCTGTTATCTTGATTCGAGACCTTACTGTTTCTCTCCTGAATTACAGAAAGGATTAAATTCAAGTGCTTTTGTTGCATCTACATTTCTGAAATGTTTCTTGTCAATGTTTCTTGGTTGTTGATGACAGTTACTACTGGTAAAATTAAACATGGATACTTACACAGATTTAAAGGGAGAATAAACTGGGGGGAAAAAATAAAATTAGAATTCTTGAAAAGCGGAGCAAATTCTACCATCTTTTCATTGCAATTTTGCCTGTACATAGCTTTTGTTTAAAAAAGGGTTTTTTTTGTTTTCCGTTTTCTAGTTTTCATTTTCATGCATTTTCTTTTTCTGCAGAGGTGAATTTTGATCCTGCTGTGTGGAAACTTGTTGTGATATTTGGCACCCAACTCCCTTCCGTTGGGGGTCACTTATACACTCTCTCTGGTACAGAGGATGCAAAATGGCGTTTTATTATGTAATGAATAGAGCTATGTAGCTCTACCAAGCCTCGCCCATCGTGGGTGGTTACTGCATTCCTGTAACGTAAGCACGTAAGCACATAATCTTCCGACCGCCCACACTGCCACCCAGTGTTCTGCAGCAGTGTACCGCAACACTGCTGCAAAAACTAGATATATCGAAATACAAGACAAGATGAAGTGGTTATCTTGCACAGGTATGGTCAAACACAAGCTAACCTGATTTTAAAAAAAAATATTCTTCACTCTTCATAAAAGTGAAATAATGTAAATTATACACACGAAAGCCTCCCTGGACCTCTACTGGCATGGAAGAAATCATCAGCACTGGAATTAAATATCATTCAAATATTTGGAGAAACATTTTTGTCACTCCTTTGAACTGCACTATGCCTTCACTTTTGCTTTAATTTCCATACTGAACTACAGTATCTTTGAATCTTAAGTGAGTCTGCAGACTAATACAAGGTTAACAATGAGCATTTAAGAGACATTTAATGGTTATCATGGATAACCATTTGTTCAAGGAAGTCCAGTATCACGTAAGTTTGTTGCACCTTTCCAGATTTGGTCACTAAATTGCAAACACTCAGATCAAGAGCTATTTGCCTATGGACTTCAATTTCTTCCAGAGGATACTGTCACCTTAGAAGACAAAGTGGCTGTTTCTGAAAATGAAAAGACCTGCTTAGTTAATAAAGCAGGACAAGGAGAGAAAACTGGGTAAAAGTGGCTTAGAAATCCAAGCTATTAAGTTCAACACCCAAGGGCTTAAAAATGTAGAGTAGAGGAAAGGTTAATTTCCTCCATAAATTTTGAATGTACCCCATTTTCTCCTGGTCTAGTTTCAGAAATAATTTCACAAAATGTGAGTCCAAATTTGTAAAATATAGTTGATGTCTTCAGAGATTAGATTGACATCTTAGTTTCTATTTGGCCACTTTAAAAGATCCAGATATAGAATAAAACTTACAATTATTTAAGAGTATCAGAGAGCTTTTAAAAAAAAAAAACCAACAACAACAAACCCTTTCAACATATAACTTTGTTTCAACTATGTAGCTATATGGGATTTCTCTTCAGCTCAAGAAACTCTTTCTCTTGTCCCTTGTTTTTGAATTAGCTGGCATTATCTTATGTGCAGCAAGGTACTGTAAACTAAATGTAAAAAGAGACCATTGATTTTTATTCTGTTTTTAAAGTCTATTCTTTCACTCAAGATTTTACACAAAAAGAAAAATTCTGGAAATTTCAAGATAAAGATAAATTTTTAGATACAATCTTTTTTTTTTTAGTTTTCTACTTGGCTTTGTTCTCCCTTCTTTGCTCGTTCTTCTGTACTTCTGTTCAGCTGAGTCTCCTTTTTATGGAAAATTAACCCTATACAAATCTGCTGTTTGCTTTGTCTCATGTTAAGAAGAGCAATAGCTACCCATGTAGCCCTGGAAATTCTATAGTTTAACTATCACTACTGGAAATCACAAAATATTTTGTTAAGAGTTAAGAAAAATAAATGAGAAGTGTTTTTTTTAAACATCAACCGCAACTAGGGCACTGAATCACTTATTTAGTCTGAACAGCCAAATAATTTGTTGTTTAGCATATATATGAAACTGATGGAATGATTCAAATACTGTCAGGATCTAGACACACGGTCAGTAAGAACAGAAAGAAAACATGCAGGGAGTCCAGGTGTAGAGTGCAGATTGAAAAACAACTGCTTAAATTTAATACTGACAGTAAATATTAAATTTGTGATTCAACAGTTTGCCAATGCTCAATGTCTTTTGATATGCAATAACATTTAAACAGAATCACATGTCAGAACTTAAAAAGAAAATCTTTTAAACAGTTCTTTTTTTCAAGAAGTGTTTTCCAAACATTTAGGGGGTATCGGCAAGGAGTAGGATAGTGGAAAAAATTTAGGATTAAAGCACTTGTATTTTTTTTTAAAGGCTATTTGAATATGGAGTTTGTTTACAATAACAATTTGAAAATGTGCAGACAAAATGGGGGTAGTAACAGTCACAGTCACTTTGCTCAGAAGCAAACAGTGAAGTAATAGGATTTTAAAAAGAAAAAAAAAAAACGAAAAAAACCTCAAAACAACCAAACTAAAAAGATATGCAACTTGAAGTATTTCTATCTGGATACATCTCTGACAAATTCATCTTGCTCAACTTGTGCAGAAGTACAAAAGATTCAAAACATAGTATCAGTGTAAGCTTTTTAGTGAGAAACTCACCAAGCCGTAGTCCAACAGCCTTCCAGCTCACTTCTGCCTGCTCTGGTGAGACACTCAGGCACTCGAGCAACCATTTAGCACAGGGCACCTTTTCTCATTTCCCTGCACTAGCAAGTTTCTGTATCACACGGACCCTTAGCAACAGATGTTGTGTAACACAATGGTGAGAGTGGCCACTGAGAAAAGCTGTCGAAAAAAGAATCTTTAGAGGGGGTTGTGAAGTACTGGAACAGGCTGTTCAGGAAGGTGGTGGAGTACCCATCGCTGGAGGTGTTTAACAGCCGTGTGGATGTGCTGCTGAGGAACATGGTCTGGGGACACTGGCAGTGCAGGGTGAACGGTTGCACTCGATGATCTTAAATGTCTCTTCCAACCAGACGATTCTGTGGGTACGTGAGACACTGAGAAAACCTCCCCTAATTCTGTGCTTGGAATGAGGAATCTTCCTCCATTTATTGCCTCTGGAGAAGCAGTGTGAAATTACACAAGAATTAGAGTAGCTTGCTCAAACAAAGAATAGCAGCTTTAAAAAGTGCCAGTTACCAGCAAACCCATATCATGAGTAATATGAAAGTGTTCTTCTCTTTGACTGTCTAGTGCTAACAGTACGCTTTTAAATTCAAGAATAATTAAGGCTGCAGCCTGTTATTCCTGAATTGAAGGGCAGCTTTGTTCTGCCTTGGCCTGAACTGTGATTTAGCAATTGCTGGAAAGCAACAAGCAGCTGCACGCTAAGCGTTTCAGTGGCAGTTAGGGAAAACTATCATCACACACCTCTGCGAGGCCTGAACCCTCAGGGGTAGCTTCCTGAAGGGGCCAAGCTGGCCAGGGAGTGGGGCTGCAGCTGAGGTCTGGAGGCTGTGCCTCCCCACCTGGACACCCAGGGGTGCTGCTGAAAGATGGATTGCCCAGTGATGCAGGTGGCCACAGTCGGATGAGAGGTGCAGGGGGAAGAGAGAGTGCTAGAGGGACCCTGGAACAGCCATGCATCGTATGCAATTGGAGGGGAAATGCAGCAGTGGGGGGAAATATCCACTTGAGAAAACATCTCAAGGTCACTAGCTGGCATAAAGCAAGCCCAGAAGGACTAATTCCTGCATTTAAAAGCCTTTTTGGTCTTCTTTGGGGAGTTCATTTTAAGGAAGAAGACGATGCTTATTCATGTCACTCGAGATCTTGTCATAACCTCCTACAGCGTACAGCTTCTAAGGTAACTCCAGTAAAAACGGGGTTCTGTTCTGATGTCTGGTTTTCAAAGCAGCTACCACATAATTTTTGGCTTAATGCCTTTTCCTCTAGGAAGCAACAAATGCGAAGATGGGCTGGTGGATTCTTATAAAACCAAAGCTGGAGTATTGAAGTGGTATCATCTCATTGTCAGAAAGACTTATGCCGTATATGCATTTCAGGTCAATCATCCTTGACAATAAACTACCATTTCTATGAATCATTTGGGTGTCCTAACACTTTCAGAAACTGCATTTTTTCTGCAAAAATAATTGAGACTGCATATCCCTTAACAACTCTAAAGCTGCTAGAACACCGTTTGCACAAATTAAATTCAACAAATTGTTCTGCATTAACTGTAATAATCCTGGAATTTGGCAGCATTGCTTGTATACACTCACCATTTCAAAATAAAACTTTCCAAGTGTACTTAAGCGGAACAGTTAAAAAAAAAAAACAACACACACACACACAGAGCAAAAATGTTTTAACTTGGCATGCAAACCATGTACCACTCGGAATAACTACAGAGACAACAATTTTACAGCTACAAATGGGTTTTCTTCATGCTCTGTTTTGCCTGTGAAAAAAAAAAATTCCAACTTTTATTCCTGACAAGTAGTATGTATTAATCTAAGTATCAAAATAAATTGTACTACATAAATATCTTGGAATTATTTTCTTTAATACGAAATAACCTCCAACATTTCCTACTCCCTTCCAGTACATCACTAATCTAGTCAGAAAAATAAATAAATAAAAATGAGTAAATGAAAATGATTGCGGATCCTGAACTTACAGTTTCCATTTAAAGGACTTTGTGCTTTTACTGAAATGCTTTGTGCTGTGTCATTGCTCTGTGCCGCTTTTGGCTGTTTCTCATTACCTTGTTGCATGATAGAAGGGTGGCTGTTACAGTAAATAGATCGCAGCACCTGCTGGAGTTCCTGTTCATCACTTAAGTTCAACCTTGGCCCAAGACATTACCAGAATAACTGGGAATCTCTCATTAAGCTAATTATTTAATTGCAGAGAAAGAAAAGAAGAGAAAATAAGGGAAAAAACAAGCCTTAATAGCAGCTGGTGCCTTTAGCTGGGGTGAATGCCAAAGAAACTTTGAAGCAGAAAAATACTCCAGCAGCTCCCCACAGCCTCCCTGCCGAATGCCCCCATTATGTACAGAAAGCTTTGCACAAGCCTTATATAAAACACTGCCTTGATTCGAGTAATGAGGTCCAGAAAAACATGACACTAAATAGATATTCTGTTACGTCCTGGTGGCAAGTCACACTTGTCAGCAAGTGCCAGGAGTATCATTCCTTCCCCAAAAGTCTGCCTGCTGAAATATGCCCAGGATCCCAAGAATCTTCAGGCGGGAGAACTGAGAGAATAAGCCCATCAGGGCAGATGAGCCCACTTCATCAGCGAAAAACTATCCCATGCTCTCAGTCATAGACAGAAAGCCCTTCCCAATCACAGTGTGAAGAAGCGTGGGAGGTGCAGCTTGCCCACAGCAGCACAAGACATCACGGTCAATTTGCTCTGCTCTAAAGAACCACACAACACGTTCTTGAAAAATCTTCCTGCAGAGTTTTTGCTACTTCATAAAATTTACTGCTGGAGCATTGGACTTGGAGGGATAGTACTAAAAAATGAAGATGTAGGGAACCTTCATGCATCCGTCCAGTATTTTGTTTCAGACTGCATGAAGGATGATGTGACTAAAGCATCTGTGCCAGATGCGGTAAATTCACTATTGTTAACAGTCTTGTTAATAGTTAACAGAAACTTTTATGTTGGAGGTATGTGGAGTGTAAATAAGATGAGGGGAGCAGCTTAACCTGAGATTTCATGGGTTGACTTAACCTCCATGAGTCAGGAAAGCAATTAGCAGAGGAACCCCACACAAAGACCACCTGGCTTGCCTCTACCATTACCTAGTTACTGCCTTCCCCATGGCACAGGAGGAAGGGGTAGTCTATGGAGAGTGATTACCTGTAAGAAGAAGAGTCATCCCTTTGCTGATAAAAGCACATCCAAGGGCCTGGAGATCTTAAAAGTA
The DNA here is from genome assembly GCF_000710305.1 of Buceros rhinoceros silvestris. Lineage (NCBI taxonomy): Eukaryota > Metazoa > Chordata > Aves > Bucerotiformes > Bucerotidae > Buceros > Buceros rhinoceros. Next base: position 27,061 of record NW_010408737.1, on the reverse strand, counting down.
CTTCCCTTAGATTTGCTCTGTGGGAGGAATAAGCTACATGGCCTACAAGTATCTGAAAGAAAATGGCAGTCTCTGAAAGCGTCATGCCTGCATTGCAACAAATTGACATGTATGGTCTGCCTCTGAGATTGTATAGAGCAGAGATTAAACGTCACAAGTCTGTGGATAAACAGTATGGACAAACAGGAACGTACTTGGCCTATATTGTTTCAATTTCTTTAATGGTTCTTGCCCATTTCATGTGCTAAAGAAGACATCCTAGTAGATTGTCCTTAGAGGTACATCAGGAACGGTCTTGGTTAAATGTTAGAAAAAATAGCATATTTTTTAATCACCATATAGAACACAGAAATCAGACATCCCAGTCACTGCTGGGACTGCCATGTGCTCTAGTCCAGCTTTGTGCAGCAGAGGCCAGCTCTGAGATGCTGTGGCCAGGCTTGAAGAGCTCTTCAAGAGAAAGCTGGAAGACCCAGCAGCTGCCCTGCCCTTCAACCAGGAATGGCTGTTGAGCTGAGGTTATCATGCTTGACCCACATCTGAGCTATGCTGCAGCTCCACTGCACATGCCTGTGCCCAGCCTCATACTCACTGATCCAGACCCAGACTAACTTCCCGGTTTGATCCGGGAACTTCCTCATCACTGTGATCTTGCCTGTTGAACTGGACTGTGGACTGACCCAGGTTACTATTCCTGGACCTACCTTGACAATGACTCTCTGGCTTGTGTTCCCAGCTTCACCTCAGACCTGCCTCATCACCACAAACTTCTCTGACCTCTTCACTGATGCTTGTGTGATTTCTACTCTTCTCTGAATCTCCAGACCTGCCCTACTTGTGTCCTGTGCAACACAGCCCAGGCTGGTGAGTCCCCTGCTCTGCCAGGCTAATTGGCACGGTCTGCCTCTGGCTGCCCACCCCTGAGGGCCAGCCATCCCTCGCTGTGGCTGACAGTAATGCTGGAACGGGGAGTACAGACCGGATACCCACAAAATAAAGGTCTGGCACCATGTTAGAGCCCTGCTGAGCTGGAAAGAGAATCCAAGAGCATCCTGTTAAGTGGTAAGAAATACTATTTTGTACTGAAACACTGTACCCTTTGTAAGAGATGCTGGCAAAGCAGTAAAGTAAAACCTCTCAAACAATCATTTCAAAAGCAGAATTTATACTCCTTCAGCTCGACATTGAGTGAAAAAGAACCTCGGCTCCTCACAACTGTTTGTGGTGTGGGATGATCCTGCACGACAGGAAAAGACTGCCAATGCACTGGTTAGCCTGATCACAAAGGAAGTCTATCGGGGTTCAAATTTTAGTACTGGACTACTCAAACAGCAACTGAACATAACCAGTGAATTACAGTATCACCATCTGAATGACATCAAAAGCAAAGTCATATACACAAGAAAACTGTTCAAGATTTCCTCCATCCTGAGCGGAATTTAACATTAACGAAAAAATATACTAACTTTGACAAGGAAACAAGTGACATGCTGTAACACACTATACAGAGATATGCTGTAACACGCTATACAGAGATGATAATAGCTTCCAAGATCCTGTTAGATTAAATCAAAATATTCAAAACACTTTAAATTCTTAATAGAGATACAGGTTTTTTTCAGATAAAGTCATCTACAGGCAGCATGGTCTTGAGTATCAACTGAGAAATCCCAGTGCCATGCAGTATCTAACGTTTGCTGTAGATTATAACCCCTACCCTGACACTGGCATTTAACAAGTGAACAATTTAACAAATCCACATTTTCTGAGTTTCTGAGTTTCTTTCCAAGTTGCCAATTTTAAAGTTATCCGATGCAAGATAATACATTCCTCTCCTCTTCCTGTTAGTTCCTAACTTAACTTAAAATAACACCATACATCAAATCCTGGTACTTGACAAAGGCATCAAAACTTGTACTTCCCATAGTGATGGCATGAATGTACAAGTTCTTAGAACCATGGCTTGACAGAAGAAGAAGGGTGAAATCAGAGAATACATGGGCCAGCTAATTGTCCTTCATGCTCCTCTACTGGTGCAGAGCACTGGAGACAACTGCTGAGCTGATTTTGTGATCTGATTTTGTGATCTGCTTCTAGCACTGCCCTCACAGAATGGTCTGTGGCTCCTCCACTACCACTGTACATAACAGCAAGTTCAGTGAAACATAGCACAGAGAAGCCTGACCTCCCTGGGAGTGGTGTTTCTACGGTCAGGGAGGCAATGAGAAGGCTCAGATAGCTTGAAACAAAGGCACAGCAGTCACCAAGGAAAGGTGGCCCTTTGGCCCTCAAAATGCAAACAATTGAAGGGTTTGGGCAGCAGGTCAGCAAAAGGGAATGCCTTCAAGCATTGTCACAAGAGTTTTGAGTTATAATTTAAACTTTCTCCCTCCCCTTTACCTTTCTTTGTCCCTTCCCTGATCTCAACATTTCAATTACAGCTCAATAGGAGCACTTTTTTCCTGCCATTTCAGGGCTGAATTAGCCTGACTGTGCTCTCCATGCCCAGAGCAAATAGATTTAGACAGGGGAGGTGCCAGTATGTGCAAGGTGCACATCTTCTTTGGAGAGTTAAGTATTGAATTTGAGCAGTCATCCCTGAATCACTTCATCTGCCACAATAAGCATCCTAGAGATTAATCAAACCATCAAAAATTGCGTATTTGCCCTAGGATTTCCTCCCAAAAGGCACAGTGGTGACCTTTTTCTAAACAATAAAATAAAAACAAAAATTAATGAATCCTCTCCAACAGTGACACTTACATTACTTGGTATTTTCACACAGAACCTAAAATATGTGTGGGTACTGAGTCGTATTTTTGGAGCTCAGTTTACTGATAAGTTTAATTGATGATTGGCTTGATGAATCTTTTCTGAAAGACAATAAAAATGCATCTATGTTCAGTACTTGCTTTACCAATATCAAATGAAAATATTATTACTTTAACCAGTAATTTAATCCAGTGGAACTAAAATCCTTGCACTGTAGCCTCAACACAAAACTTGTTTCTCTCATTATGAACACGTTTTGGCTTCATCCTCACCTATTACTTTTGCTGATAAATTCCTCAGCTCCTGGAAAGGGAACAGCAGGAGGCTACTGTCACAGACTGAATACCAAGTTCAACTGTCTTAAGTATATCCAAAATGTAACAAAAGCGCAGATGAAGTATCGCTTTTCATTATATTGTAACCTACAGGCACCTTGATGTGACACAACAAAAGCTACTACTGCAAGCGAACAGGAATGAAGAGGTCTGCATGTTTTCAGAGACATACATACAAGATAATGAAGAACTCATCTTTGAGATTATCTAGCATAATGCAACACATTTATCTGTTTTTATATTTAATTTCTTAATGCCTTTAACTGCATAAAACTTTTGAACCACTCTTAGAGCTGATCATCTCATTTACAGAATGACACAAATGTTTGTAGAAAAATATCACCTGATCATGTTATTAAGGATTGTGACTTATAAAGTACAAAATACTGTTACCCTGGGTTACCTTTAACACAGATGCTACCTATTGCACAATTGACTTCACAAATAATGGCATCATGCTAAGATCCGTGCCGATCAGCAGCCTGATAGGGCTCTCTACATCAGCTCTGCAATCTTCTGAATTAGTAGAGCAGTTGATAGATTTAAAGGCTGGTATGCTCTGCCTGTATCAAGAGTGGGCATATTTTCCCAAGAGACACTTGCTGACAGCAAGAAATGGGAATGTGCAGGATCAATCCTAGACTCCTCCCCACTTCTTGGAAGGATATTTTTTTCCTACCCAACAAGGTTCCTCTGCTTTTTCTCCAAGCCTGACCTCCTCTGCTTTATAGTGCTAAGCTGTTTTTCTCAGTTCTACCGCCAGCCCAGCTCTCACTTCTTAATCCGCAAGTACATGCGTCCTCCATACACTTAACAGACTCTGGTATTCAGTTATTGGGGTGGGGAGTATCAGAACCCATCTCCCTGCATAGCAACATGTAGGTTCACTTCTGAGCATTTTCTTCCAGTCTGATTATAACTCCAGCAATTTTTGTCTTTCCCTTCAGCCTTTAACCCCTAGCTCCATAAATACGATTTTTGCCATCACTAGCACAAGGCCAGAGGCTTGGTGGGCAGCCTGCAGTGCTGGCTCTCAGGACATGTCTGGCCCTGCTTTAATGGGAGCCGCCTGCAGCTGTGGCAGCAACTGTCTGATACCCATTGCCTCCCTGTGTTGGCTTTCTTCTTGCGAGTACTTGGGGCAGAGGCCTGGCACCTCTTCACAATCCCTGTGAGATAAACAGCCTCTCTGGGGTAACGGGGCTGGAGGAGGGCAGTGTGTGACCCCCAGGCTTTGCCCAGGAAGCAGTGAGGAGGCAGGCTACGGTGAGACACTACATAAAAATATCCCCAAAAAGAGCCAGACTGAGGAGAAAGGGATCTCCTTCCATGAACCTCCCCCAGTAAAGACTTCAGGCTTCTAAAGACTCATTCTAACTGTTCCCTCTTTCCACTTCAGAAAGACTGGCACTGTCAGTACCAGGACCCAGAGGAACACTGGAAGAATGCACACAGCAGCACAGTGAAGAGTCATCTACTTGAAAGTTTCTCATGTATATGAATTTAAAAGATATTTTAAATGAGGATTTGCTTATTTAGTTAATTTGGACTTATAGTCAATTAAAATATTAATTTGGGTAATAAGAAGTTCCTGTTTGTACATACATGGTGTGTTCCGTTTTGGTGATAACAAAGATTTTGAGTCTCACGTTCATCATTTTGTGCTGAAACAGTATTCCCCTACCTTTAATCTAATCTGTCTACCTACTTCCTTTGGCAGAAATCCACCTACTTTAGTTCCTTTTATAATTGAGTGACTTCTTTCTTAAGTTTCGGTACACCCCTGGCTTCCTGTGTTTGCTCAGCCAGTCCTACCGTAACCTCTCCTGCTCCTAACTTACCTTCCTTGCCCTGCTACTGCATCCCTTAGCCTCTCTCCACTAAATATCCTCTTATATTTCCCTGCCTCCTCCTCACTGCTAGTTTTGCTCTATTCAGAGCCTAGATTCCCCTTTTAACAAAACACAAAGAGAACCACATGAAGACAAGTATGAGAGGTCTGTAAGCTTGTGATTTAGAAACAAAGCAGACCCTTCTGAAAGCAGAAAAAGGAACAGGGGCTTACCACATTCATCAAGGGGATGCAAAGAGACAGGGGATTCTCCTGCCCCTTTGAAGAGGCCACAGCTATCAGGGTGGAGGTTCAAGAGCTTAGGAAAAACAAACTGACTTGTTCTCTTAGGTAAAAAAGAGAGAGGACTCAGCAACAAGGAATTTATCAACTCTGTCAGGTAAGTTTTTAAAAGATTAAATTTACCTGTATTTAAAACCAGGTTTTCTCACAGTTTTTGCTCTTCCTGTTTGAACTGCAATTAATCCACATCTCTTTCTCCCATCCAAGCCAGATGCTACACTTACCCTGTACTACAGTCCCAAGCCTGTAACATCCAAAGGGGCTAGGTTTGAGACTATGGCAGTTTTCTTCTTTTCAACTTTAAAGAAACAAAAAATGCAGCAGAGAAAAAAGTGTATATATATCAAGAGCAAATTTCATTCAGTGAAAAAAGACATACAATGGAGGACCTGGAACCCTCAAAGCAATTCTGCGCTGCCTTCAAGAACAGAGAAGGCTGTCATTTCTTCAACTACTCTACTGAAACTGATTTATACTGGCCATTAGAGTATAAGCCCAGGATGCAGCCTTGCAGATCTACATCCACACTTCCTCCCTCTTCTTTTTGTTTGCAAAAGGTTTGCAGAGCCATAACAGCTCTACATAACTGTCCCTTTCTTTCCTGTTCCTTTAGCATCCTCCAAGGGGCCTAAGATTCCATGCCTGTGGTGTACATGGGGTGTAGTGCATCAATCCTCAGGAGGAAGAGAAACATACCAGACATGGCACTGAGCAGCTGTTACAGCTGAGAGAGCACACTTTCAGATAAAGTTGTTCGGAACTTGGAAACTCTTCTTTGAAAGGCAAACATGAGAGATAGGACGAAGTGTGATTTTTTTTTTTTTTTTTTTTTTTTTTAAATCTCAGTCTAGAAGACGTGAAGAAACAAGAATAGGATACCTGGCCTGTAGGGTCTCATCACAGGTCCCTCAAGACTGTTGGGCATTCATCATGCTTAGTTCTTCATTAGAAGTTTTCACAATACTATATGGTAGAGAGCTGTATTAGAAACTTCTCCTTAGAGCTGTTTCCTACACCTATGGGAATAGTCATGACATTGCTGTCTTCCCCATAACAGGTATGTCAGCTGAGCTGAATACATCCTACCATATTCGCTCCTTTTACACAGCACTAACCTCCTCAATGATGTCAGTCCTCTGACGCGCCATACTATTTTTCTGCCATTTTAACTACAGGATGATGAGAAATACGAACTGTCAGGGTTTGAATGTACCTTTAAAAAAAAAAATCTGAAACTACAGTCTCAGCATTATTTAATTAAATTTTTGTTTGGTTGTACAATCATATATTCTGGAATACACCAAGATTTACTGTCAAATTAATTGCTTTCATTCATGTAAAGATAAAATGGCTTCAATAAAAATAATGAGGTAGGTTCAGTACTTGTATGCACAACATTAACATTTACATATACACATTCAGATTCAGTGTTCTCTATAATGAAGCAAGAAACCCTGGGATCTCATACCATGGCTTCGTATCAAGGAACAGTCAAAGCTCAAAACACAAAAACCAGAGAGAAGCAGGTTTAAAGCACTAAAATTGCCTACCTAAGGATAATGTTAATGATGATAATAATTTATACTGCACTGCAGGGATATATATAAATTTATGCTGACTAAAATAAGAAAAGAAAAATTATGGTTTTCTCAGTTTAAATTTTTCAGACCTAGCTCTTTTCTTCAGTTGATTTAGGGGAAAAAAAGCTAACATGCAGGAGAAACACTCCAAAGCAGGCTGCAGAAAGATATATACTAACTTCAGGATTGAAGTAGGAAAGAGTCTTTGGACAAACCCCATTCTCTGTCAACAGTATATACATACACACACAAAGGCAGGAAAAAACAGGGTTCATCCACACAGGTTCAGAGGCCCGCTATGCTTTCCATTGCCCCGATTCTGGAAAATGGGAAAAGAGCTGTGAGATGCTCATTGCCCCACTGGTGTCAGCAGCTGGGTTCCAGCGTCCACTCCTCACAACAGGGAGAAACATGCAGACAGGTGCCTTGGGTTAGTTTCTTCTTGGGACTGTTCTTGATTAGTTCTGCCATGCTTATGTTGCTTTTTCCGTTGGATGAAACACAGAAGTGCAACCAGAAGAGGCTCTTAGAGTAGTATCACCCAACACTGTGGGATGGACAGATTCTTTGTGGATCCTACGCAGAATGATGATGGCACCAGGGGTCAGGAGCAGTGGGTACCGGTCACAAAAAGACATGGGTCCTCCTTGAAGTCAGCAAAATCTAGCTTGTGATGAAATGCTATAAATGCAAATTCTCAGTAAATGATGACTACATAAATGGATTTTTAAATTTTAATTTATTTTTTGGTAATTCAAAAATATGATGACTCTAAAGTTTGTTCTAGTACAGTCCTTAAGCACTCTTCAGAAGTACTGCCTTGGTAATTCCTGTGTGCAGCTCCATCACACAAACTGATATACTTTGATATAACCTGTTACAACCTTGCTGGACACATGCACACAGGCTTTTTCCCCTGGAGAAAAATCATTTTGGTTTCATGAATGGTAGCCATGAAAATATCAGATCAGCCAAAGTTTCAGAAGCCAGACTTGTTTATCAGATTTCACTTTCCAAATCATGTGCAATAAAATGGATAAAATAATCGTCAAGTAAATTAAATTGTCCAAGCATTCAGTTATAGTCATTGGACACAAACCTATCACTAAACCTGGATAGTCCTAGCTACAAGCTCTCCACAGCTGCAGAACATAATGAACATTCAAGGATCTTCCTTGGTATCTGCTTCTTTCTTGAATTCTCTAACAGAGTGTTGGATGCATTGTACTGTTAAATACGATGCAAATCATTATCTGCTATTTTCACTAGACGTGTGTGTGGTTAGCTATCTTTCCTGGCTGCTGCACTCAGATTTAGAGCAATTACACAGAGGGTGGAAGAAGGGCTTCCAGGGTGAGGCAGAGAGGGAGAAATGGAGAGGGGAGAGGCTCTGCTCAGAGCATAAGCAGACCTCAGCCATAATGCAGAGAAATCTTGGGGGGGGTGGGGGGTGGGGAAGTCTCCTTAGGCGCCTAGAGGGATTGTATGGTACCTATTCAACCCAGAAAAATCTCTGAAAGCTGCTAGTGTACAAGCAGAAATAAACAGCTTACAGTACATGAATACAAAGGGCAGCATTGATTTTAGAACTTCGACTTTAATCTGCCTATACACCAGCACTAAGACTTCCCAACTTCCAGAACTAATGTGTTCTAATTAGATAACCTCGTTTCCAACAAAATAGAATACTCTTCTGCCTTTTGGTATGTTTATTTTAAAGTGAGGTGAGAGTATTTCCAGCAGGAGGTTCAGATTCAGTCATAGTCTGAACAGTGTTTTAATACGGTATTTTAAGTAGGGCTTTTTTCTTAGAAAAGGACAAATGGGTTGAAAAGAAAACAGAGAATGTGAGCTTTGTAAAGTACAGGTAGAAAAATGCAATGTACAATTTCTGGTTTTATCATCTTCTAAGTACAGATAGACAAAAAAGAAATTAAAATTGGTAGGTGAATTGACCTCATATTAAAACTGATCTAAACATTTTGGAAAGTCCAGTAAAAGAAGCAAAAACTTTGTGTCACATTTGCAACTTTTGTTTCTGCTTATGAATATCATACTTTTTGCATAGAAAAGAGTTTGCTATTTCTGAAATTCTTCCATTTCTCTCAGGACGTCGACAAATAAAATGAGGACAGCCAAATACACACCCAGGGTTGGTCCATTTCTCAGGAAAGACCTCCACGAGATACTTGAAAACATTTATGACCTGCTGCAACAAACCCTGAAAGATTTGGGGAATTCCACCAGATTTTTAGAACAGTGAATCCTCAGCTGTGTGAATTCTTAACTAGCAGCAACAGTGATAATCTTCTCTGAATAAACTTACGTGCTTCTCCTTCAGGGTGTAGTTTCATAATACACTTAATTCAATCTAACAGCAGGTGGAGGCGGGAGGGGGAGGACCTGCTTTCTCCCTGTTTTTCTGCCTCTTCCCTTGTGTTAAATTTAGCAGATGTGCAACTCCATAGTGACTCCCATCAGCTTGCTCATCTGAGGGAAAACTCTCAGGTTACATAGGTTAGATTTCCCTCCACGCTCGGAAGATTTACCGTGACAAGACAAACTCAGAAGAGGAAGCAGAAGGAGCACACAAAAAATGATATGAGTATCAGACTGCTATTGCTTCTTTCAGTGGCAGTCATTAGACCAAACCGAGGTTAATATTAACTCATGTCCTAAAGATGCATTCAATGTCCTCCGGTCTGAAGCAGTAGTATGATTCTGAAGTGAACCCATGAAGTAATGGCCCTACTGAATGTTGGTTCAGTTTGCAGAATAGCTATAGTGCAGGCAAACTAGATTATCTGGGGAGGAAACTTAGCTGAACACATTGTTTCAGCAGTACACCAAATAATTGCTAAACAGTCACATATCATCCAAACAGCTCCTGAAACATTTAGGGACTCAGAGCTACTCTGTAGTGCTTCTCATACTACACTGCAATTGTGAGCTGACCAGGTGTTGAGTTCTCTTCATGAAGATGAAAGCCCTAGTCTTTAAAGATCATAAACAAACACCAGCATAACAGACATGTCTCTATTACAGAGATACTGAGATCATTTTTATGTGGGAACAAAGCACTGAGCTTTCCACTCATCTGGATACCCAAGACCTCAGACCCAAGATCACCACATCGGAGAATCCTCAAGAGAGTGAACTCTGCAGCATTGCTGAGAAGAGTCTTGTGAAGAAACATTCAGGAACACATCTTTGGTGCACTCTGTGCTCCACATGGCAGTGTCAAAGCTCCTCACTTCAGCCAAGGAACTGAGCAGAGCAGCGTGATGCTAACACAGCCTATCAACAGTTTCCAAAATGGTGAAGTAATTAGTCAGGTCTAAGGCTTCAGTCATGAGCATCAGGAAATAGGGCTGGGAGAGGACTGAAGACATGCTATAGTGCATGTCCAAGAGGTCCATCCAGGAGACAAGCCATCTATAACTTGTCCAAGGTCCACCCAGGTGACAGGGCCACACACAGGACTTGCAGACAAGGCTACTTACAAGTGTTTACTGTTCATCTAGGAGACAGGACTGGAACCAAGTACACCTACAAAATAGCTCTGTACCCTCAGGCACTGACATTTGGTCTCAGCGCCATACATTTTCCAGCTGAAGGCTAGTCTACAGGACAGACAAGGAAAGTTTTCTTGAAATTTGAGTATTACTAGTGCACCATTCCACAAATTTATCTTGCAGGTGGGGGAAGGATACCCACACTCTTCATTTATTACCAATGGCCCCAGAATGCCTTACCAATACTATGTTGACAGTAGACAAAGAATGCTATCAGAGGTAACTGAAATTCCTCTGGATAAGGTAATGAAATGGCAATGACATTAAAGATAGCAGTATATAGCAATGTCCTTGGCCATACTGACTACCATCATTGGTCCACCCTGGCCTCCAGTCGGGGGATTTGGAGACACACCATACATAACGCTGCTCTCTCCTTTGAGAGCACGCGTAGAATCAGTCTTGAGGAGAAAAGACAATGCAGAAAGAACCATGCCTTGACTATACCACCAAGGAGACCTTCCGCTGTGCTTTTTGCAACCAGACTTGCCTATCCCACATTGGCCTTTTCAACCATCAGCGCGCTTGCAGTAAGCGTGGGTAAAGCCCTTCCCAAATCTTCATCTGCGAAGCCAAGCCATGATGATGATTATATAGCAATGTAATGTTAACACATTCATTTCAAGCACAACCTGCCTATACATTTACAGAGTAACATAAACAAACTGAAAACTGAGTTCTGTGTTGCTGTCACTCTCACCGTCAGTCTGCAAGAGCAGTCATGTTGTACAAAGCTCACAGAGAACAAATACATTGTCACTTGGCTGCAACACACGGTGAAAATTGACAACGCTACCTATCAGGGAACGAGTACACATTTTCACCAGGAAAAACACTGGAATACATTCAGAAAGGCTGTTCAGGTCTAATTATTTCAGAAAACAAATAGTTCCCATTAAATAATTCCCAGCCTTTTCATCTTATATAGTTCTTCTTCTTTAAACGTACTTTCTAAAAATGTCTGTTCAAGCTTCATATTTACAATCAGTAGCTTCCGCTGAAAAGTCATCTTTCCTTAACACCATTTATATTTTATAAGTTATCCCACGTACAAGGGAGTAATGTTTGGTGACTTGCTACAGTATGGTAACTGTCACTGGTATTTCTTTGTCATTATATATGAACAAGCATAACGAAAATGTTTTACATGCAAAATACAGATTAAAACAATGAAAAATTCATAAGTGAAATAAGAATAAAAAAGAACAATTCATGTTCTTAGCAGTTTGAAGCTAGGAAAGATTTAGTACTTTTGGGATAATAAACACCAGTTTAACACTTAAGAACAGTTGCAGAGACCCAACCAAACCACAGAAACTGGGGGTATATCAGTGCCTGTGGACCCAGAAGAATTTGCCATCTGTTGAGACACACTGCAACCAAACTACCAGTTATGATGAGATATGAACCTGCACTATGACCCTGTACACCTTGGCTTCCAAGACTGAAAGAAACTTGGTTAAATGAACAGTGATGGAGCTACAACCAGACACCCAGAAGAACTCCATGTATGGACAACTGGTGGACAGGTACAGTAAGACACAATGGTCCTACAGGGTAAACACAGTCACCACAGAAAACTGTAAGTGGCTGACCACTCTATTTCCCAATCAGAGTATCATATCAGCATGCAGCCTGCAGTTAGTCTTAGCGTGTTCAGACTCTGAATAACACAGTGAGATTATTTTAATATTTCTTTTCCCTATATTTCTGTTTTTAAACATTAGCACTATTTAAAAAACCCAATGTGGTTGAAACTGGCATTTGAAGGCATTTTTAACTGAGTTCAAAAAAGTAAACAATGTCATTTTAAATGCTGTATTTCCCATAAGAGTCTGTTTCTCCTCACGTATTTCAATTTTTTTTTAAGGTTAATAGTTTTGCTCCCTGATGCTACCAAAAAGGCCATCAAAATGATAGTGCAAGAGATAAGAAAAGTCACACTGACTGTGAATAGGGTCCTGTCAAATAAGTAAACTTTATTCCACATTTATTGCTCCTTCCCTCCCTCCATATTTCTTTTATTGCAAGCCTTCTGCTCAAAAATAATAGACCAAGCTTTTCTGAGCACTAGTTGACAGTCAATCTTTCCCATCAGGCTTCATGCTATCATATTGCAAACCCATAGATCTAAAAGATCCTAGTTTTAGAAAGTCTCCAACTTAAAAAATAAAGGAGGTATCACAGTGTGACAATCTTGGCAGAGCACTGATGCCACAGAAGAAAATGGATGTCTTGGCAGAACTGAATGCTTCATTCAGCCCCTGAAATCTTCCCTTCCTCCATGCAAATGAAGTTGTTTTTTTTTCTTTCTTTCCATTCCCCTGCATGTGGGATCATCTAACAAAAGGACTGAAAGAAGGAATCAACTTATCTCCATGGAGTATGTTATCTAGGTCCCATCCTTTCAAAAAAGAAGCATGACAATTCAACAGAGAAGTAAATATGTATCAATAAATATCAATATACATTTCTGTACAACTTGTGTTATGAAAAGCAATTAAGATTTCACCTTTCTGATGTAAAAATGGTCCAACAGAAAATGACCCTGCCTTGAAACTCTTAAAAATATTATTTCTACAGATTTTCAAGGGGCTGAAGTTCCACAAAAGGGAACTTGTAATCTAATACAGATCACTTAAATTTAAGCATGATTGTATCGGCCTTTTCAAAGCCTCGGCGTTCTCTTGGAATTCCGTCTTACAAGAAGGACCAATGTCAAGCCAGTGTTGTAAGGCGGGGGTTTTTTGAGAGTAACCTTTAACCATGGCATAGTAAGTCAAAGTAGATATTGCCCAGCTTGTGAAAACCAATATAGAAGCAAATTATTTTTTTTACTTCCATAGTTCTTTTCCATAACGATAATACAATAGCTCTACTAGCAATTTAAACAGGCAAAATCAAAATCTATTTCCTAAGTTTTTTTTACCCAAGCAATACCTTTGAAATTGATGAGCGGTCACTGAATTAAGAACCTGCAGTAAAATTAAACATCAGTCAAAATGGATTTAACAATTTAATTTTTTAATAGATTACTTGCAAACTGTAGCAGCATTGGTGCAGTACTTTCAGACTGAGCAATTCAAAGGAGCCTAAGGGAGGAAGGCAAGAGCATTTCACTGAAATGGATAAAATGTCAGCTACAGTAAGTGCATGTGTTTGCATACAATATTCTATTTATAGCTATTACCACAAAATATAGCATGTAATATTTCTGACAGATCTTCAAGGAAATACTTTATTCACTCAGACTGCAAGCATCTATGAAAGCATTATAACTTTTTTCAAGCTTTACTACTTCTAGTCTTGCAGGCCAGATTCTGACCAGGAAACCATTAGTGAATGAGTATGTTAGCAGAACACAGCGGAAACTGTACCTATTTTTCATCATCATGAAGTGATGATAAAGCTTAAGGACGCAAAATGATTGATTATTCCTGCAGAAGCAAAGAATGAGATACCTCCAAAAGAGAAAGTCAGAAGGGGATTCTGACTTAACTGAAGACAGTAGATTGTAAATTCCCTTATCTATTCCTAGATGAGCTGAGAACCGGAGATGATCAACAAGGAAAACAAACAAACAAACAAACCAACCTCTGTCCTTTTAGACACATCTTATTTTTCAGAGAGATTTAATTGGTAAGGAATTACAATTATTAAGACCTCAGGGCCCTTGGGTCTTGCAACTCATGCATATGACATCACTCTGATACTTTTTTCTTTTTTTAATCTCATCAGGCATTCCAAGGTGGCAAAACTGTCAAATCATATGGAATAGGTCACTGCTCAGCAAAAGATCCTCACCTTTCTGGTATCAGTGAAAAGGCAAAAGAGAACGAACAACTATAAATACAGCAAGAAGCTAAATCAGAACTGAAATCTTAAGATAAATACAGAAGCTGTTGGAAATACTAGATTACAAGAAGGCCAGAAAATTTTAATCAGATTATCAAGTCATGTTTTACAGCAGGGTGGGGTGGGGAAGTGTATAGCACTTTAATTATAATTCCTCCATGTTTAAACTATCAGCTATGTTGAATAAGAAACAAAATGGCAGCCTGGAACTAAAGCAGATTTTTGCCTGCTGGGGGTTTGAAATCGAAGGATATGTCAACATGATCACAGCACCGGGGCAGGAAGATCCTGCTTAACCCAAGGTCATTTCCGTCACTATCTTGATGTAGCTAGTCCTATCCAACTACCAGTCTGCTCTGTGTTAGACTCCATCCTAAACAGGAAAAGCTTCTCCTAGTTTCTTTGATGAAAGATATCTACTGTTAATATTTCACAAGCTAAATTCAAGCCACTTAAACTCTGAACAGTGAAACAGTGACATCAAACCAACTTATTCCTGTGTACAATTTGAATAAAAAAGCAAAATAAACCTTTAAAATCCTGTCTTAATCACTGGATTAGATTAAGACTATTTAGCATTATTACTGCTTAGTATCACTTAATATAGCTTTAAATTATAACAGGATAAAATTAAAAAAAAAGTAGATGCAAAAATTTGCACCCCAGGCTGGTTGCACCCTTTAATTAATGATGTGCTATCGTTACAATACTCAGGTAAATGTAGTGCTGTTTTTCACTAAAGTTGGTATTAATGGCGAAAGCTGTACATTAACCATAGTATCTTTCTACATGTCTAGCTACAACTAAATCTCTTCACTGTGTATTTACTGCACTATTTTAAACCAAAGTCATCCATAAACTACACTGTCAGCAAATGCTTTAAATAATGGAAACCTAACATTATATTATTATATATTATGTATGGTAACAGAGCTTTCCTCAATCCATCAAGGAATAAAAACGATCGCTATTTAGACATAGTTGATGTTAAGAGGTTCATGTCACAGATTCTCTTAATGATGTGAACAAAGGCATTTATTGTAACTACATCAATAACCCTTTCTGTTGTCGAGGTCTTTTTTTTAAGCTGAATATAAACTGTCATCTAAATTCATTGCAAAAGAATAAAGCAACTTATTATCAGTGCCTCACTGCAGAAACAGAAATTGAAACAGTTGTGTATTATTGTACCACTAAAATAAATACATTTATGTATTGAATGGCATTATTTTACTCTTTTCTTGGCAATATGGATCAGTAAAGACAAATGCTAAGTGATTTAAGTGGAAATCCATGTAAAAATCAGAGCAGAAGGCATAAAAAAGATCTTTGGTTAATTCTTCATAGGTGCTAAGATTAAGATTTTATCAGATTTTATGAGTAAAGATGGCTGTAGCAACATTTACATGGATTTAAAAACTAGTTTAGAATCAGAACAAAATTCAGCTGTAGTACAATCAGATTGTTATAGTGGTAAGGAGGGTATCACACAAGCTTTTGCTATTTCTATAACAATTTATAGACAAAAATAAAGGCTCAAGGAAACATAAAGGCCTTGAAAAGTCTTTAATTTCAAATGTAGATGCTATTGCCTTCTTAATTACAGCACTAACTGAAAACACTGTGGGAAGGAAAGTTGAGAGGAGAGGAAAGGAGAAGATGAGAAAAGAATACCCAGTAACAAAAGTACTACTCTTTCAACATCTAACTTCAAGTATCTTTTTTAAATCAGAAAAAAAAAAAAAATCCAGGAAACATAAATGCTGCTACAGAAGCTGTTTCAGACTGACTTCTGTAATTTACTGCATAATCTACACCTCCCTTTTCAAAAGCAGATTTATAAACACTATTTCCTGTGGACAAGTTATATTTATTTTCCTCATTTCTTCAACAGGATTAACATGGACAGAGAAAATTACAAAGCTTTTTGAAAAAGCTTTTCATATATGAAGTCACTTACGCCCTGACGTTTACATATCCCAAGGAAGGAAAATGCAATATATTGCGATGTAATATATTTAGCAGACTTACATTACAGGAGGTGATGACTACTTTGAATTATTAATAGAGTATTCTGTTCTCATCAGCAACTTGCAATGATTATTTCCTCTATATTTATCAATTTACATACACTACACTTCATTGACAAATTATTTGGCCATGAACTTGTAAAGATCTGCCACAGCTTTCTGTTAATCAACTAGAAGGGGAAAATTGGATAGCTGAACTACAAAGCACTGATTATAATTGAATCAGTCATATAAGCATAATAAAGAAAATTCTTGTAATATTCTTTATCTACTAGTCCAGTGTTTTGACTGGAAGTGACTAAATATAGACTAACGCTTCCAGATTGGTGGTGTTGGAATGCTGTTATTGCATCAGGTTTAAACAGTTGAAATGGGTTTAGACTAAAATATAACTTACAAATTGGTTTTTAGAATAAACAAATTTCATATAGAGTAATATAAAGGTAAAAGGGAGTGACTAACTGCATTATACCACTCCCAACTAGATATGCCTCAGCTTAAAGAAGGGAAGCTATTCCAGCACAGGCAACTACTTGCCATTAGAGGGCAAGATCATGTCAGTACCAGGAGTTAAATCCTAGGTGCAACAGTAACTTACTGTGAAGACAACTGCATGTATTGTTCGGTAAACCCGTAAACCTGAGCCCGTCTGTCTTTTACACTGGGAGACTGGGGAAAAAAGGCAGTAACAGAAGGGGGGGAAAGAAGAAAACTACAACTCTGGTGTGGTTGTTGCCACTGCATTCTCTGTACAGTGCCCAGTACTGTGAAAGGAAGACTGCAGCCCTCAGAGGGCCTAGGTGAGGGGCGAAACTCCCATCCTCCAGTGTTATCCTTAACTCGTAGCCCTACACCTTCCTTGCCTTCAGCCAGAAAAGGTATCTTGCCAAAACTGCTCTTTGACTCCTTTCTTGCAGAGCCTGGCCTAAAGCAGGGTCACTTCCAGGTTTCAGTTGGACACTTCAGTGGAAAAGTTATTGCTACTATTAGATTAGCAGTTCTCCATCCCAGTGGTCTCCACAGTGGAGTGCACACATGGCAGGCACTGCACAAGACAAGTCACTGGAGCACAGGAAGACAGTATTTTTGTACCATTAATATGCAAAGAAAATAAAAAAGCGTTTCATTTTAATGTAATTTTTTAATGTCTTGTTTTGCTTACGTTGTATAAGGTTCATAATGTATTTCTACAGTAGTATATGTATATAATATAAAAATAAATTAATATCCATATATTGAGAACGCATGCTCAAAAATGTTTTACTGATAGGGGCGCACATTCTAAAAGTTTGGAGAGCATTGCGCTAACCCAGCAGGGAGGCTGGTGCAGAAACACTGGCCAGAACCCACAGAATCTGTTCCCAAGTCAGTCCTCTTGAAACTGGTTTTGGCGGGGGGATTGGGGGGGGTGGGGGAGGAATGCCATTGTTGTGAAGTCAGCTGAAGCCCTCACTGAAGCTAGAACATTTCTACCAAATACTGGTGAAGTGGTTGTTGTTTTGGTTTTCTGATCAGCTTTGAAGAAAGTATTTTTATCTAAGCTAAAGACATTTCTTTCATGGTAGTCACTGGCTCCTGGTAGCCATTCAGAATACAGTCAAAAAAATCAGTAGCTATACTGGGAACATTTAAGGTAGCTTTCACGGGATATTTGAAATTAGGCAAACTTCACAGTCTACTCAGTTTCATGCTAACCCTATTGCAGCTATATTCACTGCCATCTTTGTGACAACACTTCAAAACAAAATGCAGAAGGAAGATTTCAATGAAAAAATACAACTGTTTAATCTTGATCTAGTTGTTTCAAGATAACAGAGCAGACATAAATGTAAAATTTGCACTATATCTTCTAGGGAGCTGGGGGATGTTGCTCTATAGAGAGTGATGAAGTAGAGAGCTGGTGGCTCATTTTTTTGTTTGGTTGGTTTGGTTTTTAATCTTTGCTTGTGGAAATGAGCAGTGCAGAGGAAAAAGGTAAAAATAAAGAGAGTAGAGGAAAACAGAATATTTATTCACAATTAGCAGTAACTGAGAGCTGAAAGCACAAGGTATTTAAAAGCCCCTTTAAGTTTAAGGTATGAAAACATACAAAATTGCCCTTAATTGCTGAAATGACAGCATGTCTCAAGAACACGTAACATGAGGCATTCCAAATACATTGCTCTCCAATTGTGAAAACAGAACTGTGTTCATTCACGGCATT
>NW_010408737.1:1122-8462 GCF_000710305.1 Buceros rhinoceros silvestris | reverse complement strand
TTCCTGGAATTCAACTAAATATATAAATAATGCTTCCTGTGCACTTTCGATATTCAATATACTCAAGCATCAAGGAATGCATCGCTCAGCAATCACAGTTGTTACAGCACCATTTAGATGTTTATGTCAGTCCCTCAGAAGTAGTACACAGACAGCACAAAAGAAAATCAGGACTAATTCCTGTGCAAATTGTTGCATATGAACAAGGAGAAATAACCTAATAATTAAGAGTAATAGCACTGCTAATTTCTAAAGTAAGGGGAAAAAAGAATGGAAAAAAAAAACAAGTGCAAATCTTTTCAGAGTGAACTGGTAAGTCTGAAATTTCCTGTATCAAATACTACAGCCTGCTAATTTCTAAAGTAAGGGGAAAAAAGAATGGAAAAAAAAAACAAGTGCAAATCTTTTCAGAGTGAACTGGTAAGTCTGAAATTTCCTGTATCAAATACTACAGCTAAATGCTTTTTTTTTTTTTTTTTTTTTTTTTTTTTTTTAATCCAGACAGATCATGGCAAGAGACAGGATCCACTTTCAATGTGATGGCAGAAATTACTACTGTTGCAAGGAGTGTATTTTTGAGAGCTATGACTGATGAGAAGTCTGTATCTTCCACCAGTGCATTTTTACTGAAAATCTCCAGTTTCTTAAAAGATTGCATTGGAAAACAACTATGTTTTTATTAAGACCAAGAACCTAAACAAAGCCAGCTTAATGCAAAAGTAACGTAGTCATTTGCTAGGGACAGATAAACTAGCTTGGATGAGGTTTTGGCAGGAAGCATTAGTAACTGTCCCCATACCTGCACTTGGTGAAAGGTGATCAGGACTTGCCAAAGCAAAGAAGTGCTGAGCAGGTGGTAAGGGCTCTAGTCTGGCAAACTGCAGTGTTCAGTGACTTAGGTGGAATATAAATTTAGGCAGCGGGGAAGAGGAAAAATAGCAAAAGAGAGGATGCTCAAGACCGAAGTCAAGGTCACCTACACAAGCTCAGATAGTGAGAAGCAGAAGGTAGGGGCAGTGAAGGGAGAAAAAATACTGTATGTCTGACTGCAGTATTTCTTTGAAACTCAACAAAAGAAATTCAATGTAGTTCCTCAAGAACAGCAAAAAAATGTGGTTTGTCTACAGTTCCAAGAAGCCTTCAGCTGGCTGCATTTTGACTTACTCCTTGTACAAATGCATTGCTACACAACTTCAGTCTCATGACTACTTCATTTCTAAATTGCTCTGAGGTTAAATCATGTTTGTGTGGAAGGATGCTGTTGTCCGCAGGACCAATGGAGTTTCGTCGCTTGCAAACTGTGCCCCAGTAAAAGAACTAGCTATCTGCTTACAACAGCTGGAGGCAATCCAGTGAAATTGTATCAACTTCCGCTGCCTAATTTTGTGCTTGCAAAGATTTGTTTTAATCCCTGTCAGGCATTCTCCACTGCTCATTCTGCTGTAGAGCCTTCCAGATATGCAAGGATCCTAATGACCAGATCAGGAACTGACGTACAGATGTGATGACTACTCATAGCAGCAAATGAAGCCAGTAAGATCTCTTCAGCAATTAGTCCTAGATTTCTCAGATTGAGAAACTTGTGTTTCAGTGTTTGATGTCAATTGTCCATAGCTATTAAACACTCTCACTGTGTTATAGAATTTGTTCTCAGCCATAAGCTAGCAATTTCTAAGATATCACAAAAATGGTATTTAGCACCTTTGACCCACAAGAAGTAAGCAATGAAAATGGATTTTCCTGGAAAGTTTTATCAAACTTTCCTGCAAACACTCTAAATTCAAAAACCTTATAATAGCAAG
Organism: Buceros rhinoceros silvestris; assembly: GCF_000710305.1. Classification (NCBI taxonomy): domain Eukaryota; kingdom Metazoa; phylum Chordata; class Aves; order Bucerotiformes; family Bucerotidae; genus Buceros; species Buceros rhinoceros. The sequence goes on along the minus strand of NW_010408737.1, from coordinate 6,660 downwards.
GCACTTCCCCTCAGCATTATCCTCAATCTTGTCTTGCTTCAAACTTACCCACCAAAAACATTTCAACATCTACTAAGTAAGGATGGGGACAAAAAGATTGCTGACAAATTATTAAAGCAGAGCCCAGCAAGATATCATAAAAGGGAGAGCTGGAAGGGCTACAGAGAAATAGTCTTGTCACTCATGTCCCATTCTTGTTAGATATTCTGCATGTCCATAAGCTTCAAATGATAGTTTTTGCAGTCTCCTTAGGCAATCTACTACAGTACCTATCCGTCCTTAATGGTAAAATGTATTGCTCTAATTTTTCAGCAGATGTCAAAAGTAGTCAGAACACAGAAACTCACTCTGTAAGACATGTTTCACATTAACAATAGTGTATTTCCTAAGATCAGTATTTTCATGTTTATTTCAAATAAGTGCAATAATCAGGAGTCAGGCTTGCAACAACACATTTAAACTGGGAATGCAATAATTGGAAAGAGTTTTCAGGTATCTTAGTATCAAGCATTAAGTAGAGAATACACTATTAAATACAGTCTTCTTTGGCTTTCATATGAGTAAATGTTGGTTTCTTTGGCTTTCATATGAGTAAATGTTGGTATGTAAAGTATGTGCTTTTTTTTTCTGTTGTCATCATCCTGATTTTGGGGTGGGTTTTTTTTTTTGTTTGTTTTCTTTTTCCCAGTATTAGTGAACAGAAAAAATAACGAGACTTGAGCTAAGAGAATCTAAGTGACACCTGGCATCCCCATCAGCCTTAAGTAAGATCCTTTCTCTGGGCACTAGAGACTAAAAATGTATATATCCTTATTGTCATAGCTTCTCTGCAGTAACTTTGCTGAGAGTAAAATAAAAGCTGATATCTTAATTTCATACACACACCAGTGTTATGAGTTTGGCAATGCTGAATAGTGTTACTGCTCTAATGGAGGTGATATCTCTCAGGAGGGTACTTTGCAAGCAGAAGAACAGGGAGAGCATCTGTGGAGGGGATGTTTTAAAAATCATGTTGGAGTTGATGCCTTCAGAGACATACCCGTCTGGAAATGATAAGACTCTTAATACTATTGTAAAAGATGCAGAAGTATGGTAAAAATAGAAAACCACACCAAATCTGAATGCTTCGACATTTGCTAGAAATTTGCCTTTCGGCAACAGAAGCTTATCTGCTGCAAAACTGTGAAACCAGTTAGTTCCCTGTAGAGGATGAACAGGGCTTACTGGTTTTCTTGATGTGCCTCATTGCGGAGAACCATCACAAAGCCCCCATAAATGTTTTATTAATGGAAATACAAAAAAATTTGTACAACCTTTTATTTCATCTCTTTTTCTTGCTTTTGTACTAACAACTTCTCTCAGTATTCTTTTTTTTACCAGCTCTCCAAATACTGAACTTTCATGCAGTGAGTACAGACATGGTCAAACTTAATCTTGCATCAGGTGGCTCTGAATGATCAGATCACAAGTCTGGTATTTTAATCCAATAAACTGTTGATCTGCACAATATAACTAACCAATCCCACTATTAATTCCTATATGAATTGTATCAAATGTTTCAGCCACAATTTACTTCCCATAATGAAAATTTTCTTCACATCTTCCTTTTTTGATCCTGGTCTCAACCTACTTTATTGACCTAGTCTAATAGGATAGAGAGTACGTCACCTTTCAGGTCTCTGCATCTCATAGCCAAACGATCAAGACACAGCAAGTACAAGCAGAAACAGGAATATTGAAAATACTAACCTTAGTATTTTCCTGATCAATTTATCTTAATTCTAAAACATATTCTCTGATCCAAACACTATTACATGTGGTTGTACACATGAAGACATTGATGTAAACTGGCATAGGAAATTAGGCTTGGTACTTTGTAAATCACAACAAGCAGAATCTGTCCGTCCCACTTCTTGACAACTTACTGTATTTCACAAAACTCTTATTTCTAAGCAAAGATTTCAGAAGTGTCTAAATGCTGTGTTTAGGCATGTAAATCAGCAGTCTGATTTTCAGAAGTGCTGGGCGCCAGCTATTACCTAGCAGACACACATTAGCACAATGACCATCATCCAGCAGCCAGCAACCCAGCACCTAGAAAGTCACCAAAGATTGTTGTGGTACGTAAATAGATTATGGAAGAAGATGAATGGTATGGGGGAGAATCCCTAAAAGACTTAGCTAAGCTATTGACTCAACACTGACATGGGAAAAAAAAAACCAAACACTTCAATAAAGCGGGCAAGCATTCAAACCACATTGTTCATGCTTAGTTGTGGAACGACAAAGGCTGCTTCAGTTTCTTTTCTTCTAAGATTATCTAAATGAACTCCTTAAGGATTTCGAATGTCACAAAAATACCATCTGTTCAACTTCTTTCTAAGAAAATCTCTCTGGCTTTGTTTTGTTGTGGTTAAGGCAGCAGGGAGGGGGTGTATAAAGGTATTTTTTGGGATTTATGCCTTTCAGGGATAGCAAAGAACTCAAATAATGCAAAGACATTAAAGAAATCATTATTGTATAAACACTTGCACATTTTCCCACCATTATGATCTAATTGAGTGTTTCCTTCCAGCTCATTTCATTTTCATGCTGGCTTAGTAGTATTATAACCAAAGATGCATGATTAATCAACAAGGAATCTGGCTTCCTAGTAAAGAATGTTTTCTTTTTTCCTTTCTACTCTTTTGAAACCTACAGCACATTTTTACGAGGTTATTCTGTTTTTATCACAAATCCAATAATGCATGATAAGCTTTATATAAGATCCAGAAACATATCAGATAATACCATGTTTAGAATTGACAAAGCATTCCTTGTCAGTGTAGCTAGATTTGCGTTACCCCAAAACATCGTTGTATGCATGGCCCATCTTTCATTTTAGTTTTCCTACTCAAGATCCAACATCAATTTTGTACTTTGTCAGGGGTTTTTAAGTGGAACTGCCATCAAATAAAATGCATTATAGACATGTATCAAGTGACACAAATGAATATCAACAGGTCCAGTACAACATTTTCCTCCTGCTCACCCCAGACTGAGGCATTGTAAGGGATAATGAAGTTCCCTATCGGTTCCACCAACAGTAGCACGAGCCTTCAAAGTAACAATGCATCTTTGAAGCAAACCTCCTGCTCTTTTCCACTTCCCAAGCTTTAGTTTGCATCATGAAGTGGTCTCATGGCACACCAACTACATTGTTTTCAGAAACTAACATGGAATAAGCTCTCCAAGAGCCTAGCTTTACCTAAACAACAAATGGCAGGCCGGTATTATAAACCCCCTCAAGACACTTATGATATGGATGTCGTGTCCTCAGAACCCTGCATTTCCTTCTGATGAGCCCCAAGAATTGTGCTGCACTCCTCCCGATGAGGTTTGAATAAAGAAAAAGTCTCCTTTCTCTGATTTCTCATTTGACTCAGCTTATCTACTTCTAAATGATTCTTCACATTTACCAACACCGCTTTCCATTGATTCTGCATAATACTTCTGAGAAAGAGGGAAATTACACATGCTGTACTTATATCTCTTCTGCTGTTGGCAGTTCCTGTTAAACACAAAGTTCTAGGATAAAATTTGATGTCTGGAAGATAGCACGTTTATTACAGATTTTGGGGGGGCTTGTTAACATCTTTTTCACTATGAAAAACCCTTTTAAGATGTTCTTGACTGCAAAAGAGAAAGTAAAATATTAAGGAAAATATTTTTCTTTTTTGTCATGTATTTACAAACTAAAGAATGAAATCACCTGTGAATAGACTCTACCCAGAAAATCTACTGCTTTTAAACATTTCTGAATGGTTACAGGATCCCAAACTAGTAACAATTTTGGGATGGATGTACAAAGACAACTGAAAGGCCTCTACACAACTCCCGTTTTCCAAACAACATTTCTTAAGAGTACAAAATAACAATGTAGTATTTATTCAGAGAAGTCTCAGGGAAAAAAAGCACCTACACACACCCTCCTTCAGACAACTAAAGGTTTATAACCCACTCTTCTTTAGCCCATGTGTCTTTGCAGCTGGGTCCTCACTTCGTCACTTGGTCTTAAGCCAACTGAAGAATGTTTTCAGTTGATGCAGATTTCAAGAGTCACACCTGGCCCTCAGAAATTTCATTCTGTTACTCTGAAGTTTGGCTGGCTCTTCATGTTCACTGCACGCTGTTTATGAATTCATGTATCTCGCTGGTTCTACTTTTGATTACAAATCCTTTTCCTGCTGTACCCTGAATTCTCTGACATCTTCCCTTCTTGACTGTTTAGCTGCCCTTCAGGAATGGAGCAATCTCTGAGTCTTTCTAAAAGGTTCCACCTGACCTGACTTATCACAACATAAAATCATTGTAAGGCTAATGGGAAAAAAGAAAACAAAACCAAACACAAGCCCAGCAAAAAACCCCACAAAATACTGTCTTACCACAGCTACATATTCAGAGTTGTAGAATTTCTGAGAAGCATTTTCAGAAACATTTTCAAAAACCTGCACGCTTTTGTTGTCATTTTTAACTTTATTTCAGAAAAACTGTTTTATTAATGCAATTGATAGAAGTTCATCCAAGCATGACTTGTTAACCTTTACGCAATCCACAATGAAGCTTAAGAAGTTTCCGAATTACTGAGCAAACACACATTCCACAATCAGATTAATTTTTGAGCTACAGCAATTGCTGTCCAAAGTTTAGTCAAAATTTTTTTAGTTCACTGGTGAAATGCCAATATAAAAACCATAACTTCAAAAAATCTGTTTCATAAATGCAGCATCTATTAATATCATGTTCTTTGCCTATGTTTAAAAAGCAAATAAAAATATTATACTTGGCATTTTCATGAAATTTTCAACCATTGACCCTATTAATTTCTGCTCTAAAATAATTATTATGTTGTGGGGTTTTTTAAGTTAACTACTTAATTTACTTTTAAATAAGAGAGGGGGTTTATTTATTTATTTATTTTAAATTTAAAAGCTTCGCCGTAGCCCTTGGATATATCACTGTAACCAAACCAATGTGAAGAAGTTTTACACATTTAACTGATAACATGTTTAGTTGATGAAGAACCACAAACCAGCCAAAACAGTTTTCCAGTAATGATAATGTATAACTTTTAAATGAAAGCTGCATTATTTTCTAAATGTAACTGTTGATCAAACTCTTTGCACACAAACAACTGTTCTACTTTGTAATATAATAGAAACATATATTTTTATTTTGGCTCACATTTTGCTCTAGAGTCCACACTAACCATATATTTTTCAATTTCTTTTTTTTAATAGCCTCATTCACAGGCAAAAGCAAACCATATGCTCATTAGTTTAGATTATAGAGATTTTTTTCTGTATATTTGAAGAATTTGTTATTAAAAAACACATAGAATTCTAATACATCTGTTTTCCTAGTCTTTATGTGGAAGTAGTGAAAGCACAAAAAATCTTAGGTGGGAAGGGGAAGTCACGTTTTTAAGGTCTCTAAGGACGGAAACTCTACAATATTTCATTGCAATCTGTTCCAGTGTTTAAACCCAACTCAGGTGAA
>NW_010408737.1:0-1012 GCF_000710305.1 Buceros rhinoceros silvestris | reverse complement strand
TTCCCTACATCTGGTCAGAATTTTCCATGTTCCAACTGGTGTCTGTCACCTCTCATTCTTCAAATCACCTCTGAGAATAGTCTTGCTTTGTCTTCTCCACTTCATCCCACTACCTGGTTGTAGATAAAGACCCCTTCCTGCTGGACATTTTTTCAGAAAATTTGCAAAAATTGCATCTTCCTAAGTAAAACATCAGTTTCTCCAGTAATAGAGTGTGAATAACATATTCATTTCCAAGAGAGAGAACTACACTGAAGAAAGCATATACAAAGCAGGTAACCTTTCCATGCAATTCAGTAAATTAGATTTCTGCTGCCTGTAAAATACAGAAACTCTAGCACATTGCTTAGGACACTGATGCCCAAATGGCAATCTTATCAGGAGACTTTCAATAGCAAATAGCAAATCACTTTTACTAATTTCAGCTGGGGATTGAAATTCAGTTAAGAAAAATTTTATTGCCTGTCCAATCTGCCAACTCTATGTTCAAAGAAAAAGAATAGGCTACACTTGAGCTACATTCCCAAGTTCAAAGAGTAAGGCTCCATCAAAAAATAAGTGAACAAACAAGTTGCTCACATAAAACAGTGATAGAACACATGATACAGAAACTTTTTTTAAAGTTTTAAGGATTTACTAAGAAGTAAGTACAGTTCTTCAAAGAACTCAAAAGGGTATCAGATTCCATATACATTATATGTATATGAGTGCAATCTATATTCTAGCCTGTTCAGGCTCTTCATTCTGTGGGACTATTTTGCCTGAATTGTTTTAAAAGAAAACATGAAAACATGTAGCTGATTCTTCAAAGTGTCTCAAAGATTTTGTTTTCATGTCTGGAAGGAAAAAAAAAAACAAACCACAAAACCGAAACCTCTCATCAGCTTCTCTTTTGAGGAACCTCAAGATGTGCCTATGGGAAATTCAGAAATTTGAAGTACATGAATATGTGCTTAAAATTATCAGAGAGTGAAGATCTCAAAGTGTCCTGGGTTCAGCATGGAGGAACCGG
>NW_010408736.1:28265-30535 GCF_000710305.1 Buceros rhinoceros silvestris | reverse complement strand
ATATTATAAATTATCTTTAATAATTACTTCAATGAAGTATGAAAAATAACTTATTGGATGAATTTGCAACCTTCCATTTTTAATATTGGACTCACCTTCCCACTTTTTCCTCTATGATCATTCACTGTCCTCTTTCTCAGGAAATAAATCTAAATCTTCCACCCTCATTTATACTTTATATTTCATATTTTATTTATAATCTTTATTTCAATTGCCTTTACTGGTAATTTATTCCCCTTGTTCATTTATCTTCTTATGAAATGCATTAATTCTGTCCAAGTTCCCTAATTTTCCTGGTTTGTTTACTATGTCTTCTTATATCTTCTAGATTTTAACCCCTCCTTAGCATAAAGACACGCACTCATGTTCTGAATTGCTCTTTTCCTCCCTACTCACAATATTGTATTTCGCTTTCACTGGTTAGTATTTCATATTCAAGTATTTTCCAATGCTTATTGGATCACACTGAACAACTCTGCTGCAGTGCTACAAAAAGAGCTAGTTATGTTAATCACGCAGGGGATGATTTGAGCAGATTTCTTACCAATGACTTTTAGAAGAATTCCGATTCTAGAACAGAATTTTGTTCAAGGTCTGATTATTTCAGTAGGCACCCACTTTAAAACACCGAAATAATATTTATAGTACAGTTGCTAACATGAAACAGAGTATTCCACGCTGGGTTTTGAGATGCTATCCCTATTAAATAATTAAAATCACCATGTAAGAGTTTTCCTTCCTTTTTTTTTTTTCTTACTACATATTATTTGATTCTTCTATAGGTTTCCTCCTTGGTCCAAGACGAGTTTTCACATCTGTTTATGTAAAAGATTCTTGTTCTCCTTTTTGAGGCCGTGTGAATCTTTTGTGACAAGAAGTCTGATAACATCTGAAGAAAATACTTTAAACACAATAAATATCTGTAGGAATTATATTCAGATCCTGTAACATAAAGGCAAGTGGTCCTAACTGGTCATTTATACTCCTTTATTAATGAGGGGATAAAGACGGGAATTTCCACACAGGAAAAAAATGTGGGGCATTATGCACCAGCCTGTCCTACTTCCTTAATTCCAATGAATGCTCTGACAAGTATTACCTAGATATCTAAACTTCAAATTACTTCAGAAAAAGATTATCTCGTGGGCACTTTTTGCATTATAATTACAATCACAGAGTCCCTTCTTCATAAAAGAGATTGCTGAAGTGACAGCAGGACTTTAGTTTACACATTTGTATTTTCTTTAACGAAATTGAATGAAAACAAAAGTTCCAGAAGCCAAGGTTCAGATTCACCAAGTCCGGCTTCAGTTACTAACTGAGCCATCCAGGATAGTCTCTACAGTTAACAGGAAAAGGTATGCTGAATTATTTTTGGTAACTGCACTCTGCAGTCACTTTAGACCGTAGACTACCATTTCAACATATTTTTAATACAGTAGTTCTCTATTTTTAATAACTGAACAAAAGGGGAAAATGTACCAAGCACAGTCTTTTCTCTTTGGGAACATCTTAGAGCCAGCTGTAATGTCCTTTCATCATTTAACAATTGGTAATAATATTCAAATGGTAAGAAATCCTCTTTAACTTTCTTATTTTGTTATATTTGAGAAAATGTCATCAGCTGTGGAAAGCAGATGGATAAAAATTCTTTACTAGCTTTTTTCTTTGTATTACACTATAGAAAGATGATAATTCATAGTAAAAGCTGAGATGTGTAGAAAGTATTATTGAATTAAATAATAGCAATTCTACCCTGTCCATGCAATGTTCCGGACTCTTTTTCCTATGTCTTACTAATGGCTCAAAGGTTTTAAGGTTTTTTTTTTTTTACCACTTTGCCAGTACAAATATCACATTACCACATTTTCAAGGTCGGGGTGGGGGGAATTAAAAATATACTTGTAAGACAAAACTAAATTTCACTTTTCATAATACACAAAGAAGTAAAATCTAAAAAAAAATTCAGGCAAAGGGCCAGACCTTCAAAGGGTTCAATACACAGCAAGCCTACCTGAGAAAAAACGTTTTGAGAATTCACTTATTAAAGTGGTCTAGTAGGAGATGCCAGGTTTAAAGTATTTTGAAACTCTGAGCATTTTTTATGCTTACTGCAAGAACATCTGAAATGCCTTAAAACACCAGAGGCTCATCTTACCCAATACTCTCTCTAACTGTGGCCAACAGGGCTCAGTATAAGAAACAGGGTAGCTATGATGAGGGATCTAAACTTAGCTAGGTGTTTCTAATTGTCAATGATTTGGGGCATT
>NW_010408736.1:21311-28164 GCF_000710305.1 Buceros rhinoceros silvestris | reverse complement strand
CATTCCTGATAGGGGTGTTATTCCGTAGGTCCCATAGCATGAAGAAAAGCTCACTTATACAATCAGACATACACAATGCAACTGTTTTCACAGCAGGAACGTTGTACCCTGCTACAGTGAGAAGCTGTCCAGAACAGGAAGATTTTGAGGAGAAATACGGTATTGGTTGCAAATGCACAAATATCTAGATTAGCTGATTAGAAGCCACATGATTTTGGTGGTCTTTTCCCTATTTTTATTCATTATACAAGTGAGTATATCATGACTTTGACATTTTATAAATGTAATGGAATCTTTATATAGTTCCGCGTCTGCATGATAATCTTTTTTTTTCCTTTATTCTACTGGAATATTTATGAAACAAATTTTGGGGCGACTTTTAGACAGGGAAGGAAATAGGAAGAAATTCACTCATTCCAAATTAATTAACGCAATAGAGGACAGATCCTTCTGCGCAATAAGGCAGACTGCAGGGTAACTGCTTTTTCAGGCAATTATTACCAAACCTTCTTTGTCAAAAATTGTATTTACAGAGGAGAGTTAAGGGAGTATCCCTGTAAATATGGACATGTTGACAATATTTTGCTTTCAAAAAAGAGGAAAAGAAAATTTATGTGCTCCAAGCACAGCTCCCTCGATAAGTCAACAAGAGACTGACTGTTTTCCTTTTACTAGCTCCTATGGGGTACTCTATGGACCAGTTCTCTCATTTCAAGTGTCTGATCCCAAGACATAATTTAATTTTAGATGCACCTTTTATTCTTTGTGGCTGCTAAGGCAATATTCACTGTTTGTTTTGGTTGCCATGGAGATAATTGACTTCCTGTGGTGGCAAGAGCCTTGTTTGGGATATCAAAGGGGCTTGGGTCCAGGGACTCTTTAATTTTCATGCAGCGAAGAAAGTAATTTCATCAACAAAACCTTTGTAAGATTTCTCTCCCTTATAATTTGAGTGATTCTTGCTGTAATCTTGTGAATATTTGGGGTTTTTTTCCTACCACATTCCTTTTGTATCTCAGCCTCTGCACTCCACAGTGTTGAATCAAACCACAGCGAAGGGCAGATAGTCTATTTATTAGTGTTGTACATTGGTCAGGCACAAGCTCCCAACAATATATTATCCAATAGAACATCAACAGAAACAAAGATAACAAAATATTTGATTATAACATAGCCTTCAAGATGAACTGGTTCAGATTCAGAGACCAAAGTTTCAAACAATCTTGTACGCATTACGTTAACAAAGAACAAAAAGCAAAGTCTGTTCAGTTTATATTAGCTGTCTTTCTTACACATCACTAAAATTTGTGCATTTCATATAAGACCCTTAAGCTAGAGACCTCAGCATCTGCATACTCCAAAAAAAAAAAAAAAAAAAAAAAAAAGCGTGTTCCAAAAGCACAGTCTGGTAACCAAAAAAACTGTTCAAAAGTACCTTTTGAGAAGTTCCAAATGTAGAGGTGGAGTGTTAAGTGCTTGAACCAAGTGCTTCCAACCAGAAAGTATGGCAAAGGACTGTGCAACATTTAGCTGAGTTTGGAGTTGTTTGGGGATTTTTTAGGATTTGAGAAAAGATACTTCAGCAATTTGACTCTGGCCAAGAAGGTACAAAGTTGGAATGGTCAGCTTTGGTGAAATTATTGTATTTCCTTATGCCATTCACAAGAGTTATCATCCTCTCTTTTGAGTGCTGTGTTAACTATGAACAAAAACCTTAAGTGAGTAAAAAGAAGCTGGGGCTTCTCTTACGGTGTCCTGTTCAAATAGTACTGAGCGTATGCACGCCTGCTCAGGGTTCGTGCACTCTTCAGAGTAACTAGGTGCAGCTCAGCATAACTCTGTGACAATGGACAGGAGCCAGGATGGATGGCAGCATGGGTCTGGTAGCAAGCACTGCTCTCTGCATCCATTTACTCAGCTATCAGTCCTATCTGTATCACAACAGAACAGAACATGACGTGATGTATCAACAAATATGCTCCCACCATGACTATCTTGAACTAGAGGTGGTACTGCAAGTCTCTGAGGAGTAATACCTCTAAGTCCTCCAGCTGCAATGGGGAGCTTATTCATTTCCCAAGCACAAGGCTTCCACTGAAGGCACAATAAAGCTTTTGGACAAATCTTCATTAATAACAAGAATTAAAAGGGGATTTGTCCTGTTTCCACACTAACAGTGGATAAAAGCATATAAACACAAGAGGGATTATAAATGAAATCTGTGTTAATACTACGATTAGCTCTCTGCCCTCCAACCCCCAGCTCCTCTGTTGAGGGTTATGCCCTTTAAAGCAACAGATCTGTAACAGTTAACAAAAAAGCACACAGTAGTCAGTGCAGATCTTTTCTAGTGCATTGGGTTTTTAAACTGGTTTGTTTTAAATTTGGTGTACAACACCAAAATGCTCAGAGATATCACATTCAGGAGTATACTTTTGCTCCATGAAAATGATGCCATATGTTCCTGAAGTATCTCACAGCAAAGAAACAAAAATTAAAATCAATAATAAAAATGGAAATCTTTCAGAACAAGTAATAGTAAAACAAAACTTTAGAAATCTCCTTTTAAGTCTACAACACAAAATCAATTTGCCATGACCCTGAGAGTCAGCTATTCTTGCCCTTGTCACAGCAGAAGAAAAAAGAAAAGAAACAAATTAAAGCAGTACATAAAGGCCTCTTGCTTCCCAAAGACTTTGGAGTGCTTTTGAGCTAGGAGAACATTTAAAGCAAGCTTTTGAATTTTTATCAATACAATCTGATAATATTTTTTTATTGTCTGATATAACATTAGCCTTCTAGCACATCAGTCACTTCTCTTTGCATGAAGATTGTTCTGAGAAGCACTATTGCTCCTGCAGTTATCCCACCTCCTGTGTTTATAGTCTGTTCACCTAATCCATTACTGTTTGTTTATTAAGGTTCCTTTTTTTACATTTATCAAAATTTGCATTTTAATAGTAACTGAAGATCTAAATTGAAGATATCCAGACAATATTAAAAGAATCGTATTGGACAAGAGGATTGATCATACTAGAACCACACATCAGATTTTCCAAAAAATACAGAATAGAAATTCAGTCTTCTACAATCGTAAAAAAGCAATTCTTAAGAAACTGTCTCAAGGTTTCTTGTCTGGTTTTGTGTTCAGCTGAAATTCGTATTAATCTCTTCCCTTAAATTAACTGAATTGAAGCATTCAGAGATTCTTTCACAAAATGTTCATTCCTCTGCAATATACCTAAAAGAAGAGCCTAATACAATGCACATGTGAGAGATACGAAGAGGAGACAACAGGAGTACTTAATTTTGATTTCCTAAATCAAAAACTTAAATACGGGTTTCTTACCAGCACTGCAAATGCAGTTACTGTAAGAGGTGTTTAAAATACTATGATGTCTTTCTTCCCACATCTGCAATGATACCGCATTTAGAAATCCTGAATAGAAAAATCCTATTTTCCTATTATAAGGTCAAGTTCTTCCTAATAAAAAACAGTTCTTTAGCATCCTATTGGAATGTTAATACATCGAAAATCTCCGAGACACAATATTGTGATCTTTCACGATGATTTACTGCAGATAAAACTCCTGTGCTGCAGCTCCAGCAGCACTTTAAAACACAAGACTTTACTAAGCAGAAAAACATTTAAAATAACCATATGAAAAGATTCAATCTAACGTCACCGAGTTTGGAAACCTGTGTTCTAAAAAGCCAACAGTGTTTGAGCATAATACCAGCTCTTTCCCACACAGATATGGTAAACGTGAACTTCTTGCATCTTAATGTGGTTCAAGAGCCAGTACAAATTTTATAGTTGCGAATAAGGTACCCAACAAAAGAAATTGTTAAAGTCTCTACCATTTTTTCCATCCTACCCACTTCATATATATTCATGATCTGCTCTGAACTGTGAGCACAAATACCAGGTTTACAAACCTCAAGCAGAATTCCAATAAAGGTAAGGGATTCCCATATTTTTTACCAGATAAATTATGTGCATAATTTCTGCAGTGAAAGATGAAATTCCCCTTCCAGCAGCATAAAGTTTGAGCCTAGTAAGAGACTAAACTAGAACCAGTAGCAGGTGTTTGCAATCCTGAAATCCTTAATGCTGAGAGTTAATAAACACAAGTGGTAAATACACTTAAAGAACAACAACCAGGCAGCCATTCAAAACATTTCCAGTTCTTTCACTGAAATGTTTTGAAGAAATGCATCTTTCAGATGTCTCAAATAAATAATTTCAGGTTTACAATGCAAACATGTGGAACCTGACACTTGGATTTTTTTCTGAATGACTTCTACTCCAGCCAGTACTGTGTTCCCACAGAGAACCATGCTAATGAATTAACACAGCGGAGCGTCAGAATTTAATATTTAGGTTTAAATGTGTTTCTCAAGTATATTTTTTCAGGCTCATAATGTTGAAATTATGTTTCCCTTCTTTCCCTTCCTCTGCATTCAGATAATACTGAACCTCAGAATAGACAATTCCATCAATCCCATGAGCAACATGTTAAAGGGCCAGATCTTACAACCACATAAGGCTATAAATATGAGCTTTACACCACTGAAAAGGGGCCTCAACTTCTCATAATGGAAGGTCAGGCAACATCAGGCCATAAAACAGTGACATTATTATGTATAGAGAAGCTATTTTACAGAAGGTAATTTTTAGAGGCTTCAAAACTTTATTAGCTATAATTTTCATCTCTCCCTCTCTGTATCCTATGCTCTGTAGGGCATGGTAAAGAGGCCAACCTGACTCAAAGTAGAAGAGCATGAAAAATAATAATAACAATACTAAAAAAACCTAAAATATTTCTAAAACCTTCGTTTTGGGGTTTGGTTTTGGGGGTTTTTTGTTTGTTTGTTTGTTTTTAATGCACAGCATAAACAGCATGTATAATAGTATAATGTGGCCTGTGGGATTTATGGCATATGATAACGGAAATAAGAAAAACTAAATTCTCAGCAGGTAAAAATAGATGTATTCAAGGTAACCAAGCTAAACATACCAGCTCAGGATCTTTGTCTCTTTTTTGCTCCCCCCAAATAGTCAAGCTATCAAAACTGTCAAGATGTACTAGCCCCTTGATATACATAGATTACATCACATTAGTTATTTATGTTCTTATACACACTGTTTTTTTTTTCCTGTAATTATTAAATTCCTACCACCTTCAGTTAAAACGAAGGAACCAAGGAATTGAAAGCTAACTAAATACTAGCAAAGATCCACAATGAGACTTCTGCTGGACATGGTATTTAGCTCTAAACTCATAACTATTGAATACTATTTTATATTCAAGTCTTTATGTGTGTATCCCCAAATCACATTTGTCATGCATTATTCTTTTTAATTTTCTTTTGGACATTGTACTTATGTTTCAGAAATTTGAAATAATGTATCTCCAAAATACAGATTATGCATTGTCCAACTAGACCTCTACGCTAAAATGAGATTTAAGACTTGCCTGTACAAATCCTACAGTACACTAGTGGGAATGTCACCAGACACAGAGACTCTTGAGCTGATGCTAGTCCAAGCCAATGAGCTGTCATGTTTGTTGAGGAGGCTATGTAATCTTGACATTTCAGACTCTTTCTTCTGCATGTATAAATTGTTTCCAGATGAACGCAGCAAGTGTTCATTAATATTTTGTGGCACGCATGAAACATCTAGAACCTGAGTTTCTATGATCAAAATGCAGCTTCTTTTGATTTCACTTGCAATTAACAGGTGTTAGGATTTCTCCAGTCATTCTTAAGATGCAACACAAAAGAGGTCAGAAGAGAGACAACTCAGAATTTGTCTATTCCTTTCCATTGTCCATAAAGGAAGATGAGTTCAGTCATTCACAGTAAATTAGAAGAATTCCATTCTCCCAATGGAATAGGCAATGAATGAGAAACTTTTATTACACCTTTTTTCATTTAAGGGCACTTGCAGCACAAGTATGTCCAGGGTGACATTTGACTGCATTAACCACAAGAAAAAAGCTCTTACAGTCCTCAATTCCCTGCCAAATTCACTTCAAACACATCAATCTCTGCAGTAAACAAGGTAGGGGTCTTACAGGTAAAACCTTGTTAATTTTACTAGTCTGATTCTTTCAAGTAGTCTCAACCATATCTAGCTTTGCAAGAAATGAAGTAAGGGAACCACCTGAAAAATATAAAGTGATCTCATATCAGAGGAGAACACTGAGAGGCAGATTTGAGATTGCTTAGAGACCCTAAATAATACATTTGATAATTTAAGTGCTTGACTTTGCAGCTGTGATAGTCCAGTAGTTTAATAACATAAAAACTGTAAGATCAGGATTTTCAAATCCAAAATTACCAATTTTTAGCAGAATCAAATTGAAAGTAAGCCCTGTTTTCTGATACGGAGAACTGCACTAACCACTCAGAGAAGCCATGAGGAGAGGTGGAATCTGTAGGTCTGCAGTGTAGATCTCTCTCCCTTGAGCTAATGGAATACCCACAGATGCTGCCAGACGCAACCATCCTTCATTTGGGACATATATCCGAAGGGGGGAAAGCACCCGTTTTGTGTGCTTGTACACAATCCCAGTGGGGTTTCACAGAGACTGGCTGACGGTACAATGCTACAATTTTACAGTCCTGCCTCCTGTTCTGAGCGACATCAGCTATAGGCAAAGCTAGCAGAAAAGTGACAAGGTTCAGCTGAAATATACAGAGATAAAAGTTTCTTTTAAAACTTATAAATTGTTCCACATGTACAGACCAAGAATACACTCTTCAATCAAACAAAACTGATGTCAACAGGATTGAACCTGACACAGAAATTCGTGGTGAGGCCTTAATGGCACACTGTAGGGAA
>NW_010408736.1:13629-21215 GCF_000710305.1 Buceros rhinoceros silvestris | reverse complement strand
AGAGATCTGCTCATGGGATGTGTAAGATTGATGCATATGATGGAATTATTCACTGGTCTTTCTCATAACGCTTTGTCACCAGCTTGCCCTTCATCGCTACTAAAAATATTTTTATTTATAAAGGTTATTCACCCTGGAAACAACTTCAGGCTAATGTACTCTGTTCTGATTCAGGTTTTCATGAGATTAAAGCTTTTAAATATGTCTGCATATTTCCTTAATGAACAATATGTTTATATTCCTGATAAAAAAAGAAAGATAATCTTTCCAAATACTATTAACATGCTTTATTATGTTGGGTTTTTACACATTTTTAAAATAATGTTACTTATAACTAATGAAATAATTTGGAAGCATGTTTGTGTTCAGTTTGTCTTTTTAGGTGAAAACCAAGCTGACTAGAACATCAATAAATTTTTTTCACTTTTTAAGACACCGCATGATTGTTAAATACATTATTTTGTTGCAATACATTCAAAGAAAAAAAAAATCCACAAATGTCTTCAGTATAATTCCGTGAAGAGTGACCATCTGTTTGCTGTCATTATTTTTAATCACGTCTATATAATCCTTGGTGCTGAAATAAAATCTATCACCAAGCCTCAAACCAGCTGGATTAACATGTTATTTAGAAAACTCTTCTGCTGGCATTGTCTGTCTTCTTCAGGCTTATAGAAGAAACATGGCCAGAGCACTTTTCGACTGACAGAGCACCCCACTATTATAATGGTTCCTCAGGGCTTTCTGAAGCTGTTTTCAGGACTGGCCTGATGCCTTGCAACATTTAGAAACATATGTGCACACAGAGAAAGTTGTGATAGGATTCATTTCAATTCCTAGTATAGAATTTCTGGCACGAAGAACTGGCACTTCTAAAGGTATTCAATGATTAGATAAGAAAAATATTGGGAAAGCTATTTGACCATGACAGATTTCATTTTGTTGGAAAATGTATAAACTGTGAACTTAACCATGTGCACATTAGCCGAAGTATTCATAGCAGAGATTGGTCTGTATTGCCAGCTTTAAAATCTCAAACATTTAAACTAATAATAAACAATATATTTAGTTAGGAGCACAGGACTGAAAAGGACCCCTCTATGCCCTGAATTTATTCTCAGGCAAGCATTGGTTACTCCAGAAGACGTTAGCCAGGATCTCTTTTACGTATTCTTTTACCATATTCTACAAAACTCCACACACCTAGAAATAAAACTAAAACCAAAATAAAGTAAGACTCTACAATATAGTTTCAACACAGCTGTGTAACACTGGCAGTGAGATAAACAGAGACCCTGGGGTATTACCTCTGGCTTCTAGATGCTGGCCCAGAAGAGAGTGGGTCTTCTGTTTCTTCTGGTCCAAATCTCCCTGCCTCAGGTATCTCCCAGATATCCTAGAAAATTTTGAAAGTTACTGAAGAATTATGTTTAGGCAACTGAATGGAACCTAATAATACCAGGTGGATGGGATTTAGCTTACAGGTGGAGAAGGCCAAAAGTTGGTGACTGTAGGTAAAGATGTACATGTTACAAGCTAAGTTTCCATTATACTCAGTGGTAATCTATGGACTGATTCAACAATCCGTACAGAAGATCCAGTGTCATTTAAGCTTCCCTATGATTTCCTTCCTGGCCTTTCAGAAGGACACAGGTTTTGCACAGGTCTTGCTTCATATCTGTAAGCCCCATGAGGATATTTCAGCTACCCTAGGGTACTTCAGAGACTGAGATATTTATCCTGCTTCTGGTCAATACAGTCAGAGGAGTCTGGAGAGCCACCCAGAAGACAAAATGTATGTCGCTATTGTAGGATAAACTTGTGTGCCACAAGATCGCTGCAGATTGAAATCTTTCACCTTAATTCTCCATTAGAGTCCAGTACAGCTATGTATAGTATTAGTGGCAACCACAATCCTAAGACAGGAGTCCCAGGTGGATATAAGAAGAACAGAAGGTTTAGTCCTCTTTATGACTATGTGCCTTCTCTTGTAGAGATTATGTATAATGAGCTTTTGTTCCACTATGTTCTTCCCTCTCTCTGCAGAAGATCTCAGCCATCTTGACATCTACTCCTTTAACTGTCTGATGTTAAGAAGAGGCAATGGTTTGGCCAGTGGAAGAATAAATGTTCTTTTTCATGAAGGATGATCTTTGTTCGTTACCTTTTAAAGTCAGGAAATGCTGTATGCAGTAGACCTAGTGAAGTGGAAAATCCATTTCTATAGGTTCTGTAGAATGAAATAGAGTTATAAGAAAACCTCCTCTAAAGTTAAGGTGTTTAACAAGAAATTAGGTTCATTCTGATCGAGGTTTAATCCAGTCTATAGAATTTAATAGAGAACCACATTCTTGCTATGGAGAGGTTTACAGTTCCTGGAGAAAGGTGATTTTTCTCTATTTAATTCTCCAGATCTTTTTCTATAAGGGTAATTTCAGATTCATTCAGCTGTTATGCTTCTCCTGTCACCTTGGAAATTCTCCCACTATCATGTATTTGGCGTGGATCCATAAACAGAATGAGAAACATGAAATTTCCCTTCCTAACACAAAAATGCAATGTTATGCTGTTTCATAACTTCCCACTTGATAATCCATATGTAGCAGAACCATCTTCTTCTGCTGGATTTAGATTGTGATTTTTAAGATTTATTCAGAGAAAGGGCTAAAATTATTTGGAAAAAATCAAGCTAGAACTCTGATATTTCAGGTTGCAGTGCTGTTATGCTAGTATCTCACTTTATTCAGACAAGGTACAGTTTCTTTTATTTCTAACTTAGCCTTCCAGAATCATGAAGAATGTCACCTCTTACACAGCAAGGGAAATATGTGAATTGGTTTTGCGTTGCAGGTATTTAATCCATAACAGTGTATGGAATGCCAGATTATTAGGACAGAAACCTTTCTTCCTTATGTTTTGGTAAAACACTGTATCAGGTTTGCATGGCAAGGTTTTGGTAGCAGGGGAGTGGCTGCTGTGAGAAACTGCTGGAAGCTTCCCCTATCTCCAACAGAGCCAATTCCAGACGGCTCCAAGATGACCCACCACTGGCCAAGGCTGAGACCATCAGCAATGGCTGCAGTGCCTCTGTGACAACATACTTAAGAAGGGGGAAAGACACTGTAGTGCAACAGCAGCCAGAGAGAAGAGTGAGAATATGTGAGAGGAATGGCCTTACAGACACCTCTGCAGACCTTCACAAACACAAAGTTAGTGAAGAAGGAGGACAAGGTGTTCCTGGCACCAGAGCAGAGGTTTCCTGGGTGAAAGCCATGGTGAGGCAGGATGTTCATCCTGCAGCCTGTGGAGGACCACACACCAGAGCAGATGAATGCCTGAGAGAGGCTGTGATCCCATGGGAAGCCCACATTGGAGCAGGCCTCTGGCAGGACCTGTGGACCCGAGGGTAGAGAAGCCCACACTGGAGCAAGTTTGCTGGCAAGACATGTGACCCCAAGCAAGGAGCAATCTGTTCCTCATGGGCTGCCTCCCATTGGGAGGTAGCCATACTGGACCAGTTCCCATGCAGCCCACGGGAAGGATTCATGCGAGAGATGATCATGAAGAACTGCCTCCCATGGGAGGGACCCCACATCAGAGTGGCACACTCTCCCCTAGAAGGAAGGAGCGACAGAGACAATGTATGATGAACTGACTGATCCCAACACCCATTCCCTGTCCTCTGTGCTGCTGAGGGAGAGGAAGTAGAGAATTTGGGAGGACAGTTAATACCGGGAAGAAGGAAGGGGTGGGCAGAAAGTATTGTAAGATTTTGGTTTTTTCTCATTATCCTACTCAGATTTGATTGGAAATAATTCAAACCAGTTTCCCCGAACTGAGTCTGTTTTGCCCTTGACGATAATTGGTGAGTGATCTCTCCCTGTCCTTATCTTAACCTTTTGTTTGTTCTCTTTCCTCTCCCCTGTCCAGTTGAGGAGGGGAGTGACTGAGCAGCTTAGGTGGGCTCCCGGCAACCAGCCAGGGCCGACCCACCACAAATCAGCCAGGGTCAACCCACCACAAATGTCATGCACGTAGAAACACATAAACCATAAGTAACCATTCCCTCTGTGTTTTGTTCCACAGATGATTTTATGAAGGTAAGTATGTTTCAGTCAGTGAAATGTGGTACAAGGGAGGGCATAGCAATTACATTTGGACATTCACTGGTAATTTGTGATTAGTATTATGAAAATCTTGTTTGTATCAAAAATATTCACATGTATCTTATGTGTATTTGAAAATCAAGTAATCCTAGTATAAGTCACAAATAATTTTTACATTCTGTAACAGGAAAAGTGGGAAAACATTGGATAGGTAAGCCGGGGCCATTGGATTAGTACATAGCTTTAACTAAGAGTAACTGTAATACAGGGGTGCAAAAACCACTCAAACAGGACAAAAAAGCTGGTGAAGGGTCTGGAGAACAAGTCCTATGAGGAGCATCAGGGGAAACTGGGGTTGTTTAGCTTGGAGAAAAGGAGGCTGAGGGGAGACCTTATCACTCTCAACAACCACCTGAAAGGAGGTTGTAGGGAGGCGGGAGTTGGTCTCTCCTCCCATGTAACAAGAGACAGGACTAGAGGAAAAAACCTCAAGTTGTGCCAGGGGAGATTTATGTTGCATATTAGGAAGAATTTCTTTATAGAGAATCCCATGTAACAAGAGACAGGACTAGAGGAAAAAACCTCAAGTTGTGCCAGGGGAGATTTATGTTGCATATTAGGAAGAATTTCTTTATAGAGAAAGGGTTGTGAAGCATCAGAACAGGCTGCCCAGGGAGGTGGTGGAGTGCCCATCCCTTGAAGCATTTAAAAAACATGCAGATGTAACACTGACGGACATGGTTTAGCAACACTGGCAGTGCAGGGTGAACAGTTGGACCTGGTGATCTTAAAGGTCTCTTCGAACCAGATGATTCTATGATTCTGTGAAAAGTTATGTAAAAAACAAAAAGGTAAATAACCAGTAAAGTTCAATTATATCGCATAACATTACGTGTTTCTGCTTGGAAGATCCACCCGAGCTAATGATCCTAAGGGTTTTTTTTTTATTCAGAAGAGACAGATGTACGTGTTAAGGTTTACATCGGCCATTTGACCTATTCAGGATATGAGTGCATGCCCTATGTAAGCCCACGTCTCCCTACTGATTATAAAGATTATAAAAGTCCATGGCAACTGGTTTGCTGATGTTGTAGAGGTCAGCCTCTAGACAGATGAATAACACCCTGTGTCTGACTGCAGTAAAAAGAAACAAAATACCTGTCACCAAATATCCTATTTTCTAAAGCTATGTCCCTAAAAATATTTTGTGAGGAATCTATAGAGCTTATCATTTGCATCACAAAACTTGCTTTATATTAATGTAAAGGAGGTGCTGTAAAGCTGGTGCTTACTAGCTCCAGCGAACCGCATGTTGTTAACCACATTTTTTCTGCCAGCGTTCTGCCAATGTTTGGGAGATTTCACTCCTTAATGAATCAGTAGACGGACATGCTCTGTAATGTGGTGAGCAAATATTTAAGACTGCCATATCGAATTCAATTTGGATAGCAATTAATAATAGTTTTCTGTAAAGTTACTCTGATTCTAATAATACTCACTCACTTCTGCTAGAGATGGCCTGTTTCTTCACAAATTGGTCTTCAGTAATTTCAACAGATTTGTTCTCATACTTCTACGGAAAAATTTCTGTGAACTTGCTATATGAACTTACGTATAGCTCTTCATTCCACTCCTTTCTCAGGGCATATGTGAAACACATATCCTTCCAGTACTGTGTTCCTTTTTTTTTCCTTTAGGTTTCAAATTGTTCATTCAAGGTGAATCCAAGGCAACTACACAATTGTCCTTGAGCAGAAGCATTGAGTAAAAACTTCTAAACAAAAAACTCAATTAAAGTTTTGCTGAAAACATTATTGAGTCATTGTGTGTCAAAACATACCTGCCTTCACCTAAAGTTGTGCTGAGTTTAATTTTTAAGATGCTACTTTAAAGTCTGAGTACCGATTTTGATATTTCCAAGATACTTTTTATGATTTAACAAAATAGTTTAAAAGTTGTACTTTAGAAGTTTCTTATCCTTAGAAATTTACACACTGCAAGAAATTCACATTAACTGAGCAACACCAGAGTACTGCTAACACCATAACCACACAGAACTGATTGCTGTAAATGCTGGAGAACAAAAATAAATTTAAAAACATAAAATCAGAGAAACTATTAAAAATAGCAATAAAGTTAAAATTTAAAATACAGCAGTATGGAATTCTGCAGAACTATATAACAAGAAAAACAAGCAAAACAAGACAAATAAACTTTAAAAACCCCCAATGATAGGAAGGCAAAGGCAGAATTCACCTTCTCCTTAACATATATATGTGATAGTTTCAGCTGAGATAGAGTTAATTTTCTTCGTAGTAGCCAGTATAGGGCTATGTTTTGGATTTGTGCTGGAAAGTATTGATAGTATGGAGATGTTTTAGTTATTGCTGAGCAGAGTCAAGACCTTTTCTGCTTCTCACACCACCCTACAAGCGAGTAGGCTGAGTGGGAAAGAAACTGGTGGGGACACAGCTGGGATAGCTGACCCAAACTGACCAAAGGGATTTTCCAGACCATATGACATCATGCTCAGTGATTAAAAGCTTGGGAAGAAGAAGGAAGGGGAGGACATTTGGAGTGATGGAGTTTTTCTTTACTTATTGAACTGTCTTTATCTCCATCTACAAGTTTTCTCATTTTTCATCGTATGATTCTCTCCCCCATACCACAAGGGGTGTGAACAAATGGCTGTGTGAACAAATGGCTGCTTAGTTGCTGGGTGGGGTTAAACCTTGAAATATGAAAACAAAATACTGGAAAAATACAGTGTTTTTGACTTAGGTGATAGAAATGGTCAGAAGAAAGAAATTAAAAAAACACAGAAGAGGAAAAAAAATCATCTGGTCTTGCCAGCTACTGTCTAAAATTATTCGAAGAAAAATTGTGTGAAGGAAACTAATAAGTGTGACTGTTACCTAACATGTTTATATGTGACATTTTTCTTCAAGCAACAAGCTTCTGTAATAGTATGTGCTTGGGTGCACTTCTGTAAGAAAAAAACATAGAAAGAATAAAGGAAAAAGGAAAAAAAAAAAAAAAAAGGCTTCCTGTAAGAAGGAATGCAGTACTTTTTTTTATTATTCCTGAAAGATGAAACATGGAAAGAAAACCAGAAGTTAGTTTTGCTGCTAACTATATGTTAGAGGTTCACTTTGCTGAGACAGATATGAAGAAAATAATGCTAGTGTTCGTGGAGGATACATTCCCTACCTAAAATATTTACTTCAGAGAAATTCACATTGGTATGAATTGCAAACAAGCCCTGGGAAGCCAGAGCCTTCATAAAGGCTGGATTTTGCCTTTAGGTTCACATATGGGCAAAATGAAATTTAGTATAAATGAAAAATATTTCATTTTGTTTCCATTTAATAGACCTGAGGAATTATTTTAAGAACAGCCTTAAAACAAATACGCTATTTGTGTCAGCAATTTAATAGAGAGTAATTTTTTCCTGGATATTGCACTTTGAATGTGTCCTGA
>NW_010408736.1:389-13528 GCF_000710305.1 Buceros rhinoceros silvestris | reverse complement strand
GCTGAACTGCTCAGCAAAATCTCTGTGTGAACATTTATCGTGAACGGATTTCTCTATCTCAGTACAGAATTTTTTTTTCTGTTGTAATGATATTTTCTCTATTATCAGTCATAGCTTATAAACTAATCAAGTCCATCCTAAAATGAAAAACATTTTAGGTTTGGGTGGTTTTTTGCACAGCCACTGGATGAATGTTTTTATATGTATTATGTTTATTGACATTAATATTGTACTCTGGGTTTATAAAAGTATATTCTTCTCTAGTATTAAAACACCCTGACTTCTGGTGTAGTTCTCTGTGCCCGCAAGTAGACTTACTGAACCTCCCAAAAAGAGGGATTCCAGGATTGCAAATAATTGAAAAAACATAATCTGTATGTTAGGGTATTAATTCAAGGTTGAGGAAAAAAAAAGGATGAGAAGTATTGCCTGTCACAGAAATAAACTCAAGGGAAACTGACTGAAAAAGTCCTTCCAAGTCACTAGATAATCGCTCTATATCCCCTGATTTTAACACAATTGCTCACTGGGTGGGGAAAAATTAAAGAAGAAAACCTGAACAACCAGAACTCCAAAACCAGCCACCATTTAACTTTCCTAATCCTGGAAGAAATTGGACAGTTCGAAACTGCTTCCTAAATTTCAGAAAAATTTAAATCAACTTACAAAGTTATGTCTTTCCCTTGTCTTATTTAGCAATTCCAAATATGTTTGCTTTTCATTTCTTGTAATGTGCTGTTATTGTGATACTTTTATAGTGTCTTAGTTGATTTATGCTTTGTAATACAAATAAATCGCATATGTGGACATATGTGATATTTAATGAATAAATTAAATCTGAGTTTATTTATCTGCTCTACCTTTGTTTCCGAATTACTGTTCTGCAGAGTAAGAGGATAGGGTGTGTGCAGCTTGTTTGCAGTAAGTATTTGAGAAGCAAGCTTTAATTTAGAATAGCTTCATTTGCATTAAAATCTAACTGAACTTATTGCTATGAAAAAAAGTTCAAATTAACCAAGAGTAAGGCTTTGGCAACTGAAAATGGTAAATCTCCACGAATAATTTGCATAGATTTTGTTTATGCTAATTAAACCTCTCATTTATCTCTATTTTGTGCAATTATTACACAATTGCAAAGATTCAAAGACAATAAAAACTAAAGTAGAGTATCTGGATTGGATTTGTTGAGTGCTGTTCGGCAGGTCAGAGGAGTTCAATGTTATCTCCTTCACAAATGTTACAAATCAGCCGTGGATTAGATTTGGGTACTCATCACAGAGGAAGGACTGCTTTATGACCCCAAGAAACACTGTCAGTGGGATTTTGGGATTCAAAGAGTGGGAGTGCTGAGAGGAAATAGTACAGTTAACACCTATACATACAATTCTCTTTAAAAATGGGCTAACATACCTTAGGCTATTCTGTAGTGTGTGTTTGACACCTTTAATTAGATTTCATTGTGTTAAAAGCTACCCACTGAAGCAAATAAAAATACATACACAATTCCTTTTTGCATTACATTTAAGAAAATATATCATTGGTAAATGGAGCAGCAAGTTACTGGCGCTTCTGTTATTGCTCAAATGCTGTGAAGAGAATGGAGGACATGCGAAGCAACAAGTTAATTTCTAGGCACATACTTTTCCTGCAAAGTTCTGATCCAGACCTAACATTATCAAGTTTCATGCACAGGCTGTACTAGTAATAGTGTTTTGATTGAAGAAAATGGTTCTATCCTTTGTGGCTATGGAACTCCCCTAAAAATAGAAATGAAGTATCATGATGACTCAAAAATCAGTACATCATATCAATAAAACATGAAAGTATTCTGTTGTTTCAAGTGTACATTTAAAATTCCAATTTAATTATTTTTTCAAGGTATTAAAATATAACTTTTGAAACTTGGGTGGTTGATAAGCCTGGACACCCAGATTTGATTTTCAGTAGGAACAAAACCTATAATAAATTTATTGTAAGAGAGGTTACATGTTTAGACAGCATGGATTTGGTGCAGTTGTTTTTGAATGACAAAAGCAAGTTTCCGGTGCATTCCCATGCCTCCTTTTATCTTCTGCCACAGGGATCAGAATAAAAAAATTATCAGGAGCACTCAGTGCCGCATAGGTCTAAACACAAATGAGACAAGTCAAGTCTAAAACAATTTTTCCAATTTCAGCTTTCCCTCTGGCTTTATTCTTACTACTCCAGGAATATTAAAAAGAAATGGAATGTTTTTAATGGATTGTCGGCAGCTTTGTTTTCATTAACAAAAGGGAACTCAATCAACTGCTCTGCCAAACCTCTCTGTCTGTTCATTGATGGGCATGATAAATGGTGCCAAGCATTGTCAGATCCTGCCAGATTAAATTAAAATGATAGGTGTTCAAAATCTTTTAGGACTAAGGTAGTGCAATTTTGATCAAATTTCTTCCTGAAAGAAAAAGAATAGTAAAAAAGTAAGCAAAAGAGATAATAAAAGTTTAGAGATAAAGTAGATTAACGGAAACACTCTGAAATTAAAAGCTTCTAGAAAGAAGATATGCAATGATATACGCAATGATAGAGATTGACTTAATCAAAAATATGTCTATTTACACGACTGCCAGCACTAACAAGAGCAAGATGAATAATGGTAACTCAAAATAGCACCAGAACCCCCAAATTTTAAAGAAGTGGCATAAAATTAACATGAGTTTAGTAAGTGTTTTAAAACACTCCAAAATTTATCAGTTTCTTAACCAATTATGCTAAACCATTAAGAATCTGCCTGGGATTACCGTCAATCCTAGCAAATAAGGAGAAAATGAAAAGCCTTTTTTAGGGGACAAGACATTAGTATTTACAGATACAGGGTTAAGCAGCAGTAATAGTTCTATTTGTGCTAGCATGAAGTTGCAGCTAGTTTTAAAATGTAATGTGCTTTAAAAGGATAATTCCTTTGAATCTTTCAAAAAAGTAAAATTTTTCTTCATGCAGCCACAAGTTGAACTCTCCGGGTTCAACATATTTGCTCCTCACCTCTTCAATGTAGAAGCCTGCCCTGCTGTCTCAATTTTCAGAAGAGTAAGTATGCTTCCAAGTTTCAATATGAGTGGTATATTACCCGAATTTGCAAATAGTATAATCCATAATGGCATATATAAAAAAAAAACCATAAAAACAAACAAACAAAAAAAACCCGCAAAAAACAACCGGAGTATTGAAGTTTCAAAAACTAATTTCAATGACAGGAATGCAAGTTTCAGATAATGACTTTGCATGACATGTTCTTGGAAATAAAGAAAAAGTTCTGGCTAAGTGACACACACCAAGAGTGGCGCTTATACCAAACAAACCATTAACACAGTGTGCAGGATTATATTTTGCTTAGAACTGAAGTTTGGCAGCAGCTTTATAGTAAGTCTTCAGGAAGTGTTGTATGATTTACTACTATTATATTTATTGCTGGTGGTCTTGTGGGCCAGTGCTGGATAATATTGAAGACATTTATGAAATATTCTTTACCTTTCTAACTCTATTTTATGTCAGTAGTTCAGACAATTTACAACTGCTGTTATGTGTACACGAGTACAGTGAAATGGAGCTTGTTGAGAGAGCTGCAGGTCTCAAGTCTCCTCCTATGTAGTACGTGTCTTTTTAATTTGCAGTGCTGCTGACACAGTATGCTTGATTAGGGACTAGTGTGGAAGATAACTCTGTGGGATAAAATGTTTGCTCTCTTAGCTGTGTTATTATATAAATTCTGCTGTGTCTACATGCCAAGAGAGAACTCGAGAGATGTAAAATGTAGTTTGGTGCAAGTAGGAGTACCTCTATTGCTTTTAGTAGAGTTGCACAAAAAAAAAAACAACCTCTAAAGACTTTGACCCTCGACAGCCATGAAATTAATACAGCAGGATGATGGGGAGTGTTATATATCCTCCGGTTAGTGATTATGTGACAAATCACTGCTTTGTTTTATGCTAGGACTGAGGCCTTGCAGGTAAAGGGAGCAGTCCCATAGCTGGACTGAAACACAGGATTTCCATCTTCTCTAGTGAAGTAAACAAAGATATTTTGAGAATTGGGGGTGGTGGCGTTAGGGCTAAAAGAGGCGTATATTTTAACACAGATGTAATATAGATTATTGTATCGCACACTCTTCAGAGACAGAGGAGATCAATTATAGCTAAATGGAGATGTGTTACAAGGAGAATTAGTGATATGAGGAAGCTTAAATTAATTCCTCCTAAGGCAATATTGATAAATGTTGCTTGTTGGTGTCATTAGTCTAGTGTTTTCAGCAGTCTGTGACAAAAGCAAGAGTATTGCATCACGTGAAAGGAAGGATACAGTTCATTGGCAACCAAAACCATTTCACCAGATTCTCAAAATCTAGGGAAAAAGGCACTGATAATAAATTCCTAAATGTTGATTGGCCTCAAGGACTGAACTTCTGCTGGCTTGTCTGACTGCCCTTGAACTCAACGCCTTGCTTTCATTCAAAAATGAAATGAGGGACCGTGGGAGTGACCCCGGCAGGGAAGAAGCCGAATTAGCCTGCTGTCAGTCAGCAGCAGGAGGCGTGTCGTTTAGGAGGAGACAGAGAGGCTTGGTCAGTAGCTGATTGGAGGAGAGTACACTTGAAACCAATCCAAGCAAAGCACGTGTAATAAACAAAGTACTAGAAGATTATAAAGCATTGTGATAAGAGAGAGCGCAGAGCAGTTGCAGTGCGCAGTTGCTGCACTTGTATTTCAGTAAAGGCTTTGTGTGCACACAAGCTGTTGTCGCATTGTCCATCCCAACCGATCACGACAACTGGTGCCCACCACAACTGGTGACCCTAACAGTTGGTGAGAGACCACCGAACAAGGGGTCTGCCACGGCACAAGCGACTCGGTGAGATTCTTTTCAGAGACCCACCACATTTTGGACAGCTGAAGCTCAAGCCCACCCAGACCCACAGCCATGCCTAGAGAACAGTCTGGGTAACCCAAAAATAAGCCATCTTGGCTTTGACCAGCTCTTGGACTCTTCACACACACCTCCTACCATGGAGTGTTTCCAGCTAACCCAAATCTGCCAAACAACTGGAGGTGACATACCCTCAACCAACTGCCAGAAATCGCTCATTGCCAGGGAAACGTGTTGAACAGGACTTGCCCATCCTCTTTTTCGCAGTACACCTCAGGAGCCACCAACATGTAAAGACCCATTCCCTCGTCCTCCACCCTCTCTTTTTGAAGTTGGAGGTTGCCAGTGAGAAAAAGCTAGACAGGAGCAGTCGTTCGTTTTTCCATCCCCTGTTTCCTGTCCCCTATCTCTCTCCCAGTCTAAGGAAGTTGTGGTGGGGAGGAACAAGACAGCTGCAGGTCCCCATGGGGTGTCTCCAGCCACTTGGGCACAGGCATCAGCTGCTGCCATACCTAACTCTCCTCCAAGAGCACCTTCATTATCTGCACCTTTGCTCCAGATATCGCTGACGGTTGAAACTTAAACTCACATCTTTTCTTTTATTTTTCCACAAGG
This sequence comes from Buceros rhinoceros silvestris, assembly GCF_000710305.1. NCBI lineage: Eukaryota > Metazoa > Chordata > Aves > Bucerotiformes > Bucerotidae > Buceros > Buceros rhinoceros. The sequence continues at coordinate 8,017 of NW_010408736.1, read as the reverse complement.
AAAAGAAACTATGGAAGCTGTGCATCCTACCCTATGTGAAGGACCGTTCTGCTTTTCACATATACCAGGGTTAAACACTTGTTCTCATATCACCATGGTTCTGTTTCTTATGTGATCTTCAAATGTGAAAACTAAAGTCCCCCCAGCCCTCTAAATTCAATGGAACTCTTCATCCTTTGATGATACTCCACATAAAACACTTTGAATACGTGGGACTTTAATTTGATCTGATCCTAAAATCCAGCATACTAGAGCAGACCAAAGATTCATGTCATCCCCCGCAGCAGCTGAAGGCTTCATGACTCTCAGTGGATTTCTCTTCCACTTGAAGTCTCCCCTTGAACCTGCTCATATCTAGATAACCTAGCAGGATGGCACTGAAATCTGCTGGTCTGCAGAATAAAGAGTGCTTTAATGAGGCAGGATACTTTTCGAGAAAGGAAACAGAGGGAGAATGCAAAACTGGTATGTTGTGGAGCATCAGATGGTACCTGGAAAACATCTGAAACTGCATTAATGAAAGTTGCCAATACAGCTTTGGGGTGGATTGAGGGAAGGGAGGAGAAAAGGGAGCTGCTGGTCATAAACTTCAGAGAGGAATCTAAAATTAGAAAAATCCTGTTTAAACAGCAACTTTGAAAATTATAAATTGAGCTACCTTTTGAGGGCAGTTAAATACTTATCTCAGGGGACTCTGGGCTGAACGTGACTGTCTTCCAATGGCTAAAGCAACATTTTCTTGGAAGAAGCAATAAAGCTCATACGCTGCTAGCTTACAGCCTCAGACAGGGAAAGGAAAAAAAAAAGATCTATCTTAGCAATTAGGAATTGTATTGGATCTATGAAATATAAAACAAAAGAAATTCGTGAACTCTGAAGTTTTCTATTAACACCTTTATACTTGCAGGAAACGGGTCTCTGGAGATAAAAGGTGAGATTGCGAAGGCTAATATGTCCAGTTACTCAGCAGAATAAAAGGCCAGGTTGGACTGTCCTTTTGCAGCTCAGGAAATTTAGGAGTGATTTAAAAAATATGCCAGCAGGAAAAACTTCAGGGCTTTTCCAATTTCCTTGTGATTTTTCTTTTTGTGTTTTCAGGACATACTGGGAAGCACACTTAGCTGGAAGGACAAATATGCCTTTCCATTATGATGGAGGAAAATTTTATGCATTCTTATAACTCATAAACGCATTATAAAACACCGACATTATGGATTCATTTTTCTGTTTGTCTAGTAGAGTATTTCCCATTCCTACAGCCAAAAGAAATAACAATTGATTTTCTGCATAGATGTTTGTTGAGCATGCTTCAAATTTGGTAAAAGCAGTGAATTAGGTAAAAGTGGTGAATTAGGAGAATGAAGGTAGAAAAAAACCTGGCTATTGCATGGCTGAGATCAGTTTGAAGGTGGGGTTAATTTTTTTCTTGGAGAAATTAAAGCTACTGACCTTCATGAATTCAAAGTTGGATTTATTGCTTTTGAATGTTGTGGTAACTTGGTTCATCCGGGCATATATTACATTGTTCTTGGACTTAAAAGAAGCACAGAAACTGTTCCAACTACTGGCTTTCACAGTGGAAGACTTTGCCTTAGGAGTTAAGCTCAAGTAGACTCCAGATTGACAGGCTTGTGAGCTCACATAGTGGGCACCCACCTCTCAGCTATTTGATGTTAGCTGACAAAGCCAGCTGGTAGAAGCTGTGCTTCCTCAACTTGCTCTTTCTTCCTGCCTCCTGAATTCTGAATTAAGAGCTTGCTGATGATCTTTAGCAGACTTTTGACTACAGTGTGATCTTCCCCAGTGGTTTTCGATTTTCCAGATTCTGCTCTCAGCTTTCCCTGATCATGGTACATGGATCCAGCACCAAACCCTGACTCTTGTTGAGCCTCATTAGTTACGAATGACTGCTCACATTCAGACATACATACAAGCTCAAATTCTGCATATGTCTTTTCCAACATTCTTGCGTTTCAGATAAGCAACACAACTATTTTATTGGGGCTGAAAAGTTATTAGTGTAAGGCATAAAGGCTTCCACAATCATCATCATCATGGCTTGGCTTTGCAAATGAAGATTTGGGAAGGGTTTTTCCCACGCTTACTGCGAGCATGCAGATGGCTGAAAAGGCCAATTCACTACAGGGCTTTGCAAATGTGAGTGCACCCTTCAGACCTGTGCGGTGGATTTTTTAGGTGAGGCGCAGCATGTGTGGAACTGGCTCCACCCTTTACACCTGAGGTTCATCTGCCAGGGCCTAGCGAGCTTGGAGGGTGACAGTGAAGTCCTCAGGTCATAGGTTTGGTTAGAGTATCCTTCTCTTAGATGATGGATGCCTTACAGGGCTAAACGAGCTCCATCTGCCCGGGTTTGGAGTCAGAGTTGTCCTTCCAACACCTCCTAGGATGGTTGCCCGAAGGCTAGTGAGCCCATCCTGCCCGTGGACACACTTTGTCTGACCCTTCAGCTGAGACCTGTCTGGCTTGGGAGACCCCACCGGAGGCATATGCCACCACCAGCACAGCTCTCAACCTCACAAGGGCACGCAAGCTCTTTCCCCATGACAAGGAGGTGCCCGTGGAAGAGTTCCACAATACACTAATAATAAGATCAAATCTAACTTACCATAAAGGACAGGGACATTATAGTAATGTCACAGAATCACAGAATAAACCACAGAATGTTGAAGATGGAAGGCACCTCTAGAGATCACATTGTCCAGCCCTCCTACTCAAGCAGGGCCACCTAGAGGAGGCTGCCCAGGACCATGTCCAGGTGGTTTTTGAATATCTCCAAGGATAGAGACTCCACCACCTCCTTGGGCAACCTATGTCATTGTTGAGTCGCATTCACAGAAAAAAAGTGTTACCTAATGTTCAGACAGAGCCCCCCATGTTTCAGTTCATCCCCACTGCCTTTGGTCCCGTCACTGGGCATGACTGAAAAGAGCCTGGGTCCATCTCCTTTACAATCTCCCCTTGGGTATTTGTATATAATGCTAAGATTCCCCCGAGCCTTCTCTCATCTAGGCTCCCAGGTCTCTCAGCGTGTCCTTATAAGAGAGATACTCAGGATCCCTTAATCATGCTTGTGGCCCTTTGCTGGACTCTCTCCAGTACATACATGTCTCTCTTGTACAGGGGAGCCTAGAATGGAATACAATACTGCAGATGTAACCTCACCAGGACTGAACACGGAGGAAGGATCACCTCCCTTCACATGCTGGCAACTCTCCTTCTAATGCAGTCCGGGATACTGACAGCCTTTTTTACTGCAAGGTCACATTGCTGACTCATGTTCAACCTGGTGTCCCCCAGGAGTCCCAGGTCCTTTTCTGCAAAGTATCTTTCCAGCTGAGCGGCTCCCAGCATATATTTGGGTTGTTCATACCTGAGTGCAGGACTTGGCACTTTCCTCTGTGGAGGATCTTATGCGAGATGCTATTGATAACCTGTCAGTGGAATTTCTTCACCAGCATTCTCTCTGAAGGCCTATAATGTGATATTTGACTGCTGCTGGCCCCATGACAGAATTAAAGTATTGTCCCTGATTAGTTTTCGGCATTCTTTATATATTGCTATATAATCTTCATATATTTGTGTTCGTCACTTCACAATTATCTTAGAAAATGAATCTTATTTCATTCTTGCATGACTTTAAAATAACACATTAGGTTGACAAGAATTGAAAGATTGATGGTGTTTGCTCTAATGAAAGCACCTCTTTCGTACCTTTAAAAAATAATTTATTACTGTTAAAATTTCTGCACTGATTGCTCTCTAAATACTGCTAGCGTTAATAAAAATCTTTCTGATGCAACCCTAATAAATGTTTTATCAACTTGGGAACTTCTCAGAACAGATGACTTTGAAACTGGCATGAATAAAATTCAACTAGTGAGAAATTATCTGTAACAGAAGGAAGCAAAGTATTTTCTGGAGGACTTGTTAATAACCTGTTCACTTTACCAGATGTAGCAGCTCTTCTCCAAATTAAAACTACTCAAAATAACTGACTTTTAATACAGATCTTTAATCTCATTTTATTTTGTACTGCGTACCCTTCCCATTCATTATCTGCAAGTTCTGTCCAAGGATATTAAGGTTTATGTAACGTCCAGTATTGCCATAGTGGAGTGATCTTCATGAGAGTTTAACTCAGATGTCTTTCCCTCCAGAGAAGTGCTCTCATTACAGGGCTTCAAAGTCAAGCCTCTTCCTTCTTCTCTCCATAATGCACAAGCTGACATTCTTTTCTATGCAGTAGTGATGGAAAAAGATTTGAAAATCACAGAATCAAAAAACAATTCAGATTGGAAGGCAACTCAGGAGGTCATCTAGTCCACATTCCTGTTCAAAGCAGGGTTAACTTTGAAGTAAGGTCAGGTCACTTGGGGCCTTGTCCACATCAGTTTGGAAAATCTTCCAGGAGAGTTTCCAACAGCTTTCCTGAGCATCTTTTCCAGTGCTCAGCAGACCTCATTGTGAAGAATTTTACCAGGTAACCAGCCAGAATTACTCTTGCTGCAGTTTGAGACTACTGCCTCTTGTCCTTGACTGCGTACTTCTGAAAAGAGTCTAGCTCCATCTTCTCTATAACTGCCGTTTTAGAAGTTGAAAGTGGAAATTGGATTCATATGTAGCCTTCAGGTCTCCAGGCTAAACAAACATAGCTTCCTGTGGCTCTTTCTGTACATGAAGTGCTCTACACACCTAGTCACTAAGCACCATAGACGGGAATCTTAGTAACTGTGGACTGGATCCTTTCAGTTCGTTAATCTTTCTTTTGTACTGGGGAGCCCAAAGCAGGACATAGTGCTACAAACCTCTGAAGGGTAGAGTAGAAGGAAATAATCTGTTCCATTCCCTTGACCTGCTGGCTATGCCCTTGCTGATGCATCCTAACACATTCCTCAAATACTGTTATTCTGTGCAGCTGCTGCCTGTTCCACTCAGGCCCAGCCTATACTGCATGGGCTTATTCCATCCCAGGTGAAGGACTTTTAATTTGTCTTTGCTGAATTTCCTGAGGTTCCTGTATACTCCTTCTTCTGGGCCATGGAGGCATCGCAGCCCTGCCCTCCAGCGTTATCAACTGCTTCACCTTGTCTAGTCTCATCTGAGAATTTGACAAAGATGTTTTGTGTCCCTTTGCCCAAGTCATTGATGAAGACATGAAACAGTATTGAGAAGGTCGCTAGTGGCTCAGCTGTATAAAAAGCTTGCAGAGGTAAAGTGGAGGAGGATGGTTAACTGCTCATTTCTGAAGCATTCAGATACAATAATAATAGATGCCATAGGGGATACCCATGCAGAAAGTAATAATTCAGTCGTCAGAATGACATTTGAATAGTGTGCAGCAAATAAGGCCTGAGGCCACACATCAAATACTAAGGATAAAAGAAAAAAAACTAGCACCTGCTCACTCTTTGAGTGTTTCTATCTTTTTTTTGTGTTGAAGAGGCCAGAAGTTCAGGGAAAAATAACCAGTGATCATATGATCATGAAAAATAGTCAGTGGACATTTACTTATTTTCACAAGGGGACTGAATACATTATTATTAATCATATATTATGAATACTTATTTCATGCATGTTTATCATGGCAATCTGAAAAATAGTATTTTGAGAAAGGCACGCATGTTTGTACTTGGGATGGATGAAAAAGGTGTATCTGGGAGCAGAGATCTCCAGTGAAGGGATGTGTGCTCCTGCAACTTGGTCAGGTCTTGCCTTTGGTATCCTGTATGAAACTCCTGCTCTGAACCAGTCTTCCTTTTAGTTGATCACTTCTACAATATTGTAAGAGAAAAGGAGGAGGAAATGTGGTTAAGCTGAGGAATAAGAGAAAGAGGACTAATATGGTGGAAGATAACTAAATATGCTGGTTTTCATATTTTGTGGAGAAATTGAGCTATGCTCTAATTTATTAAGCTACTGCAAATTTATTAATATATAGCCAACTTCTCTTGCAAGGAGTGCATGCTGCTTCTACCATCAGTGTGTTCTTCACTTCAGCTGTCTAGGAATTTGGACCAAATTTCAAATGCACATCTGTCTTTAATGGTGGCTTTTACCGAAACCTATAACAAATGTACCTTTGGTTATTGTATAAATATCTAGACCAACATTGAAATAGGCGGCTGATATTGCACACCAACAACTCAAATATCTATTTGCACTCTTTGCCAAGGGAAATGGTGTGAAGAAAATCATGTTTAAGATACATTAAAGAACTCCTCTTCAAGCACTCTCAGTGTGTTAGCGTCCTGCACACACAAATGCTTATATGCAAGTCCTGGGCTGAAAATGGAGGGCAAATAAATTGTTGCTACTTGCATTTTATTACACTTAATTATAGTTTTATTTGTCAACCATTTTCAAATCCTAGCTGAAAAGGAGCAGCAAATCATATTGCATAGGTGTAAAAACACAGCCATTTAATCATATGGTTCTGATGTATGCTGCGTAGCTTATGATTTTCCTCTAGCTGACAGATACTCAACGGTTATTTAACAACCGCACATGATAAGGGAAGTGCAGAGATTTGGAATGTATTCAGACGCTGAGAAGTACGTGGCTGCTCTTAGTTGAGTGTCAATATGAGTTATGCTGCTTACAACTTCTGAGAGAGGAAATCCACTACCTTGCTTGAAAAAATAAGACCCGCAAAGTTCCTACTTGTTTGCTTTTCAAGCAGATCAGTAGCTTTTCTCTTTCTCAAGAGAATATGAAGGGCACAATAAAGAATGTCAAAAGGAAACTCGTTCAGTTTGAAAGGTGCTGAAACAATTAATTAGAATGTCACTATTATAATGAAGCAATCTTGTATTAAAAACTATTACTTTAATTAATGATCTGCAGAAGGCTTGTACTTACAGCTAGCTTGGGTGGACTTTTTGCTACTGAGACTTCGCATATCACCCTGTCTCCTTTTAAATAGTTCTGTAACTTGCTCAAAATTTAATTTTCACCTGAGCAGTAGAAAAAGCATTATGCTAATGACAAATATATTAATAAAATCTTTGAAGAATCATGATATTGCTTGAAGGGCTGCACTGATTTCATTTACTGTGCAGTCCCCAATCTGGACAACTTTAATTCTGTTCTCTTTTATATGAAAATATGTGCATTTCTTTGCCCTGGACATTGTGATTGCCAAAATAGGTGGCTATGGCTTCATAAAAGTGCCAGACTTATAAATAGTTTTCTCCAGCTATCATATACATCTTGTCATATGATCTTTTTTTACTACTACTTCGCACTTCCAGAGAAGTGTTACTATTATACAATGAATTTTAAACAACTGGAAAACATAAATTCTAATAGCAGTATTTTTAGTCTCTTTCAAAAGACAAATCTTCAACTGCTGACTTAAAGATAAAAGTGGGGAGATGCTCAGTGCTGACAATGAAGGATACTTTTAGCCATGAGAAAGTAAAAGTCATATTTTGAGATTACATCTCAAAAAGGAAGCAAATGGGGGATTTTTTTTTTTTTTAATTAAATTGCCGTGTAATCACCCTTAATAGAATGATCTGGTTGGAAGAGACCTTTAAGATCATCGAGTCCAACTGTTCTCCCTGCACTGCCAGGGTCCCTAAACCAAGTCCCTCAGCACCACATCC
>NW_010408736.1:0-271 GCF_000710305.1 Buceros rhinoceros silvestris | reverse complement strand
CTCAGCACCACATCCACACGGCTTTTAAACACCTCCAGGGATGGGGACTCCACCACCTCCCTGGGCAGCCTGTTCCAATGCTTAATGACCCTCTCAGTAAAGACATTTTTCCTGATATCTAACCTAAATTTCCCCTGGCGCAACTTGAGGCCATTCCTTCTCGTCCTGTCACTCTTAATATGGGAGAAGAGACCAACCCCCCAGCTCACTACAACCTCCTTTCAGGAAGTCATCGAGAGGGATGAGGTCTCCCCTGAGCCTCTTCTTCTCC
>NW_010408735.1:53756-61651 GCF_000710305.1 Buceros rhinoceros silvestris | reverse complement strand
GGCGCGGAGGTTACTTTGAAACCCGGCAGGGTTGCGCCTGCATCGTGACAGCGGTGTCTCAAGCGCAGGAGGGTTACCCTTGGGCTTCGTGAGCAAGTACATGCAGATAACTTAGAGACTGGGTTTTGGTGGGCGTCCTTTGTTCCTGTTGGAGGATTGGTGTTGGGTTGGGGTCGGGGTTTTCCTTTGGGTTGATTCCTCCCTTCCTTCCTTACGCTAGTAGCGGAGAAGATAAGCGGTAGCTTGGGTGCTGTCAGTAAGTGCTAGACATCTCGCTGGGTTTTTAGAAAACGGCTTTAATCTTTTTTCAACCAGGGAAGAGGAGAGGGGTGAAGCCCCCTGCCCGGGTAGGACCCCCGCGGAGTGGCGGCATTCAGAGTTTCTTAGGGCGTTAGATGCTGCCTCCCGACTGAGGTCGAGCTGCAAAAAATGTGATTTACGAACCCTGCCGACATCCATCAACCGGGCGCTTTGTTCCGACATGCCGTCCGGTGGAGGGACTTCTTCGGCAGCAGCTCCCCGCCTCTTCTGAACTGTGGATCAGCTTCAGATTTGTGCGCCAGGCTGTTAGCTGGGGAGGAACCAAGGTGTGTGTGTGTGTAATAGGTGTAAAAAAAAAAAAAAAAAAAAAAAAAAAGACAGGCCCTGCAATTCACTCCTATCTATAAGCCTTAAGAACACTCTTAGGAGAATAAGCCATGATTATTTCTCTAAAAAAAAAAAAAAAAAAAAAAAGGCAAATTGGTTTTGATAAGGTCCCATTAATTGATCTATAAACAGTAATTCCTCTGTTCTTGTTTCCTCGCTGAAATTCTTTCCTTTTCGTCTTTATGGTCCATTGTTTGTTTGTCTGTTTTTTTTCATATAGTGCGTTTCAGAGACCTTTTGATATAGATTTTCTTAGGGTTTGGGTCTCACTGAGGCTGTTGGAAAATATTTTGTAACTTTCCAACTTCTGATGCGTATGAAGATCCTGGTTTTAGCTTTTTGGTACCCAGGCTGGGGTCACAGGCCTTTCTGAAATGCCCACTGAGTCTGAACTAATGCAGAGCTCACAGCATGGTAATAATAGCAATTTGGGAAAAAACCTTCTGCTGGAAACGCTATTCTTGGCTATGTAACGGTGCGCGACTGGATTTCAGCTTCTTGTAACTGCATGAAAGGTGAAATGTAAAAGTAGCCCTGGCCAAGGACTACGGAGCTGGGACAGCTTTGTGCTCTTGCTCTCTGTGGCACTGGTACGGCCATGACTGTCAGGACAGGGTTCTGGAAAATTCCCACCACGCACATGCTTTTATTGGCAGGATAGTTAAAAAGCCCTGGTGCAAACCTGTAAGGTCTGTCAGAGAGTTAGGACAGCTCGGCAGGTTTGTGAAGACAAATGAAAAAAGATGTTTGTTTTCTGCTGTTTGTTTTGGGAGGAGGAGAGTTGGTTGGGCCACACCTGATGGAAGTTTTATATACATGTTATGAAGTCTCTTTGGGAGCACTGGGCAGTGTTGTGGAATATCCGGATTAGAAATGCTAGCAGGACAATTTAATATTATTTCAGCCTTAATGTAGTGTGCTTTACATGTAAATGCAGTAACTCAGAACAAGACGCTCATTCAAGATATGCTATTGCTTAGCTGAGCACATGGGGAATGGACACGTAGATGCTTCTGGGTGCTGGTCGACCTTCCCCAACTGACTCACTTAGGCCTCCAGCTTTGCCCAGATCCCTGGGTATGTTTTTGTTGTACCTGTTCCTGGCTCCAGTTCAGGGTTCTCACCTTGACCCCTCAATGAACTGGAGCAGGAGCTCCATCAGCCACCGTCTGACAGCACGGTTTTAACTTCAGTCATGCGTGTTGTCCCAGTGCAACTGAGGAGGGATAGGAACAAGCAAGCTTGCATGCCGGGATTCTAAGTTCAGGGCTGCCTCTCATAAGCTTTCAGGCTGTGAACTGCACATCGGTGCATTTACTTGCACGGCACTGAGAACAAATGCCCTATCATGTTTGGATTTAGTACAGAAGAGCTGACCTTTGGACCAATACTGATGGAGTAGGAGCAGTGGTGCTTCTCTGCTGGAGTTTTGTGGAGGGTTAGCTTTCGTTTGGGACCTGAAGCCTTGCAGGAAGCTAATGAACCTTATGCTCTTAAATGCTCAAGCCATGCTTTTGAGCAGAATTTAGTTTTCTAAGTCAGTGAAATATTTCTTAGACTGTGACCCCAATCAGTTGATAGTGCCTGGAGGATACAGATCTAGAGGGACGCATGTGATGTAGATGATGCCCTCAGCAGCTGGTATGACTCTACTTGTGGTTTTGACTACATGGCTATTGACTTTGGGACTGGCTTAGAGCAGAGGCCTTTTAAAAGGGTGGTCTTACATTGCCTTCTGTGTCCCTGTATGTATATATCAACCACTTCTGCAGTCCTTCCGTACATGAGCGATTCTATGATGCCATCAAGCAGCAGTTATTCAGGCAAGTAATTCCACAGGCTTAAGCGGGGTTATTCAGCTGAGTAAATGGTGTGCAATCTGAGTTCAAGGCTGTAGATTTTGGGCGTGAGTGCTCTCTTTTTGTGGAGAATGTGGGAAACTAATTCCCAGAGCCTGGGATTCTGGCATGCCTTAAATTCTCTCCTGTTCTTACGCTTTGCCGCTATCCCGTGGTGGGTGGGAGGGCTGAAAGTGAGATGGGAGGCTGGACTTTCCTCCCCCTTACAGTAAGCAGCCTTACCAGAGAAATTCCACAGCTGTTCCTAAGTCTGTCCAGAGTTGCCTGCTTGCTTTGCTGAAGCTGTTTTCTACGCAAATAGGTTTTCTCCTGCTGTGGTGAGCTCTGCGAAGGAGCAAAGGAGCCCTTGAAACCGGTATAGCTCTGTGATGTGTTAAAACTTTTCCAGCCTTCATCAGCACAAGCATCTGCCCATGGCCTGGGCTGATAAAGTCTTAGCTGGTCCCACTGCAGCAGAGCCGACCTCTGCCTCAAAGGCACCCTCTTGGTGCAGGAGGCCAAGTGCCAGTAGCATGGGCTGAGGGACACTGGGGTTGGTGAGGAGAAAGATGATGAAATCTCTGGAATGAGATCATCTCCAGAGATTGTGAAGACAAACCCCAGCAGCTTCCACAGTTATAGACCTGAGTAAATAATCCTTTAGCCCTCACAAAGCCTGTTACCCCTTTCAGATGCAAATAGCCTTGCCCTCCCTGTCTTCCTTCTGCAGAAATTACCCCTTCAGAGTAACCTTCAGATGTAAATGACTTTGTAATTTGCCCCTTCCTGCTCCAGATGCATAAAAGCTGGACAGTTACAGAGCTTGATTGCAGTGTGTGCTGTGCAGCTTGCAGGCTTGATAGAGCAAGGCATCATTTCCTGGGATGCTGCTTGATGTGGAAGCGCCACTAATCAAATACACCATAGTTTGCATCTGTTTTGTATTTAATTTTAACTTGGTTTCCCCAGGAAATGCGTGCTGTCTGTCTCCTGCACTTTGTGTTTGGCCAGTTTTACCCAGATTGCACCAATGGTTGGCAGTCTTGAAGATCGTTAATTTCCCACTTGTTTTTGTTAAGATTAGTGGCTGGCTGGGAAATATTTGGAGCAGTGCTCTTTCGGGAGAGCAGAAGACTGTTTTCGGCTGTTCTCCATTCTGCCTGGCAGCAGCTGCCTAGCTGGGCATTGCGTGTGTCGTGGTCAAACATGCCGTACCTTTGGAGCTGTGGCCACCTCACAAGGTGTGTGTGGTTTCCAGGGCAGGGGTGGGTGTGGAGTAACGTTGGAAGGAGCTGCAGTGGCTGGAACGGAGGGGCAGGAGGGCAGAGCACGCAGGTCTCCAGCAGACCCGCCTGTTTGCTACACCTCCTCCCAGTGTGGCTACTGTTTTGTTTGTAATGCCAAAGCCCCTGAGATTTAGGAAGGCCGGCAGGCTGACAGCCACAGCTTGGAGCTTGCTTTCCTTGACCTTCAGGACACCTTGGGCTGAACAGAGGTGAGCGTCTGAGCAGATGGGAACGTGCAGCCTGGGCAGGACTTATACAGAGGGGTGTGTGTGTGTGCAAACTTGCACATGTGCAATGGCAGCATGATTATCTGGGTGTTCACCCGCGTCATCCTGTTGAATGCAGTGATAATTTGACCCTGATGAAGACAGCCCGTTCAGCGCCGTAAGTTTTCGCAGTCCATGAGTGAACACAGTCTCCGATTCCCACGCAGCCCCCTCCCCACAGGAGGTCTGTGGCAGGTGGGCGCTTGGGCTGATGCAGGGCTGTGAAATGACAGGGACATGCTTCTCTAGTGCTAAGCACCCCGGTGTGGATGCAGCTCATCTGGCGTGGGTGTCTTGGGTGGTCTGCCTTGGAAATCAGGGCAGAACTGTATTTGGAAAAGCAGTCTTACCCTCACCCAGCCTGTGCCAGGCAGCTTTTCAGTATAACTGTACTGGATGCAGTGGGCACATTTCTTCCACACCTGGACTGCAGGAACAGTCAAGTGTCTGTTCAGGCAGTGGCATAAGAAATAGGGTGTCAAGGAGTATGTGAGGGATGCACAGGCAATTTTTCAGCCAGTGCATGTTTCTCTACCCTCTCTGTTGCTGCTGTTCTTCAGACAATGTGTGCCCGTTGTCCTGCGGCGTAGAGCATGGCTCTTCAGAGATCGCCAATGTCACTCTCTAATGTCAAAATATTGGCACCAAGAGAGCCAAGCTGAATCTCAAGCACCCGTATGCCACTCCTTTTCAGACAGCCTGTGATGCAGCTAAGATCAGATGCATCTATCAAGGTGAGATGAAGGGGAGAACAGTGTAGTTGGCTTCCCATCGTGGGTAGGATGTGGAGCGCCAAGCCATGTTAACAGCGCAAAGAGGGATGCTGTTCCTTCTCCCTTCACGCAAACTCTGCCTGCCAGAGATGGGCTGGGCACCTCTGGCATCTGAGTTGCAAGTCTTTGCACTATTAGAGATGCGGCACTTGGTGAAGGAGAATGCCTCTTGCTTCTCTTTTTTTGTCCTCCCTGGGCACTGACTTGTACTGCTGGTGACGTGGCAGAGTAGATAACTGTGGCAGCTTTTGGGCTTGAATCGGACATCCTGTGCGGGTCCCTCTGATGGTGGCTGGCCACCCACCCTTCAGGTAAGAGATCCTGAAACAGGCAGTTGTAGGGTAGAAATGGTGTGGCCGTAGCATTTCTGTCTGTTCTTAACTGTATTGTGCTAACAGTTCGTGAGGGTGTAGTGCTTTCTCTGTTAGGTTTTAAACCAAACTGAGAGGGTTTCACACCAAGAGGAAAGGATTGCAGTGCTTCCACCACCACGACAGACTTTTTCACGGTGAAGCTTTTCCAAAAGAGATGCACTGGAGAGAGAGCTGGTGTGGCCTGAGTGCCTGCCTGTGACACTGCAGGCTCTGACGGGCTGCACCTCAGGGGCTTAACAGCTCTGGGATTTGCAGGCTCTGCTGTCTGAGGGTGGGGAAAGATGAAAGTGATGCTTGCTATGTTAGGAACAAAAGAGCGTGTAAAGCTTGTGGTAGCAGCTGCCAGCACCCGTTCGACAAGGTAAAAAATACTACTTAAAAGAAAGGATGGGTGGGTGTTTAAAAATGGGGACATGCAAAGACAAATAATACTTTCTAAAAAGCATGACGTCTATGTAGGGAGCATGCTGTCAGAGACACTGTCTCTTGCCAGCTAATATCATCTGCAAATAAAACAAGTGAGGTTGTTGCTATTGCAGCTGCTTTCCCTCATGAAGCAGCATGAGCCAGACTCGTCTGACTCTGAGAAACGTGTTGGCAATTTGCCTGAAGTCCAAGTCGTGCAAGGTGATTTACTTAAAAAACCCAATATAACAATCATCATCCAGAATGAACACATACAACCATAATGTTTGCTTGCAGTTGTATTTTCTGACACACTCTCAGAAGTTGCTTGTTGGCTGCATTCACCAGCAAACACAGCCTGGAGGTGATCGGCTTCTTCCCTGACCTGCAGTTACAGCAGTAACTCTACTTAAACAAGTTTTAATGTGGGAGGTAGGAGGGATTCAGTGGCTTGGGCAGAGGCTGTCAGTGGGATCATCTGGGATCCAGGCCTTGGGCAAAGCACATCAGCTGCTTAGTGCCTCCGCTCTTTAAACCTGATCCATTGCTATTCATTTCAGAGCAATTGACTGGTATTGGACTTGGTTTTCTCCTCTGAAACAACCCCCAAATCCCCAAATGTACGTGCATAGGTTTGAAGTTTAAACATAAGGTCTCCCTCTCTCCTCCCTGCTCTTTACATCGAATAAAGGTGGAAGAAAAAAGAGAGTTGTTCACAGCCATCTGCTGGAGGCATCAATCATGCTGGGAGCACAGTCTGCCAGTTGTTCCACACATTATTAATGATGAAAAGATATAAACATATGAGCTCATAATTATGTTGCGTTTAAATTACTTACAAAATAATGACATGAGGAGAACAGTGGGGTTACAAAATCAGGCGGACAAAAGCAAGGAAGTGCCAGGGCTAACGTTGCAGAGCTCCCTTTACATCTGCATTATGATACAATCTTTAATTCTAGAATCACGTATTTTTTTCCCTTTCACAGAGTCCCTCTTTCAATAGATAGCTAATTACTGCATAATTTATTTTCTCTTCCCCACATTTGATTTCTGCATGTGCCTCCACATCTATTTTACATCCCACCTAAACTCTGAACTGAGCAGTGCTGCTGATTCCTTCCCGGGGGCTTCACAGGTGGGAAGGTTCTTATTCTTGCAGCATCACAGGTACAGTACCGGTGTTATCTTCACTTTCATAGCTGAGGAATGGAGCCATAGAGCAAATAAAGCTCAAATGATTGAAACTCCTTTGATTTTGGTGGCCTCAGAGAGCTGCTTAGGGACAATTTTATTTTTCACTCACCCCAGAATACCTGGCATGATGTAGCGGTTCATCTGCTGGAAGCACAAGGACCATTGAGCTCAGCTGTAAGTCTCAGCACTCCTGTAGGTTAGCCCTAGATGTCTTGGCTTTACAGAGGGTGGGAACTGCCCCGTTAGGGGTCATCTAAAGAGAAATTGGTTTCAGGGACTTACTGAGCACCTTATAAAGACTGTGGAGCTGAGGAAGAGATAATTCCTGCCTACAGGTGGTACATCCAACTTCCTCAAGCAAGGTGGTTGTCTTTTTCTTCCTGCATTGCCTTGTTCAGTTATCTTCCTGACCTTGCCTGAGTGAGGCAGGGTCTGAGAGACAGCTGTCACTTTTATCACACAACTTTGTCTCTTCCCCAAAGCAGCTGATTTCCAAGGCAATGACTGGTGATCATTGAACTGCAGACAGAATCAGTGCAGCTGTGTATAGGAGCTGGGTGAAGGTTGTATGGGCAGCCTTCATTTTGATCCCTCTTAACCTGGAGTGCTCAAGTTTGCAGTCTTTGTATCAAAAATTTAACATAGCTGGATTTAAACATAATTTTATAACCACACAAAGGGAAAAAGGGGGATATAAATAAAAATTAGTCCTGTCACGTGAATCTGCAGTCACCTGGGTCATCCAGAAGGCATAGATCTTTGGGCTGTAGCATTAGTTTCTAAACCCTGGATGTGATGCTGAGGGACGTGGTTTAGGGACCCTGGCAGTGCAGGGTAAATGGCTGGACTCCGTGATCTTAAAGGTCTCTTCCAACCAGGTGATTCTGTGAAGTTGAATCTGTGATAACAGCCTGCTTGAGAGCACTGTTTGGCTGTGGATGGGGGTAATTGTCAGAGTGAGGTGACATGCTAAGGTGATCTGCTGCTGCATCGGGGGTGGTTTGCAGCTCAGAGCCAGGATACCCTCGGATGCCTTTTCAGGATGAGATGGGCAGAGCTGTGGTGATTCCCAAGTCCTCTCCTCATGCCAGTGTCTATCCCGCTCTTC
>NW_010408735.1:23970-53668 GCF_000710305.1 Buceros rhinoceros silvestris | reverse complement strand
GCTCTTCCTTCTGTGATAGCATAGCTTCTCATCCGCCTTAAACTCACTCTTCCCCCATTTCCCCTCCTTCCCCTCTGTTCCTGTGCCTCCCTAACAAATGCCACCAGCCTCCCCTTGCTTTCTGGTACCATGGTGTCTATCTTTTGTGCCACCTAAAATTTTCCAGATGTCCCAGATCTAGATTCCCAGGCAGGGCTGTGTGGAATCTTGATTCCAATTTAGAGCTATAATTTTTGCTTGTTCAAACTGTAAATAAAGCCCACCCCAGTACCTTCAAACGAAGCATTTTAGGGGATTCGTCTTCCTTTCTTTTAGTCTAGAGCCATTACTGTGGGCATCCTCTGACATCAGGCAGTGGGTAAATGGCTGCTTTAGACCAACTCTGTAGAACAGTTTACACCTAAAGCATATGCTGTGTTCTGCCCTGTTTCTCAGTGTTTGTGGTATGCAGTTTTGCTTGATCCCACCTCCTTTTTACAGTTAAGCCTAGGTGGATGTGCCATTTTATGGGGTTGAATATGAGATTCATATCAGTTCATACAAGAGTGAGGAAGACTGGCTGCTTGTGCTTTTTTCTTTTCTAGGAATAGAATTATAATAGGGCAAGCAAGAGTGTCCAAGTTCTAGAGGCTGGCTGGGCTTCTAGCTGAAATGTAAGTTGGTGCAACTCAGCTGCCTCCTGGAGGAGTGATGTCTGTAGTCCCAGCAAGCCATCGGATGCTGTGGGCTGCATGTCAGTCTTCTGACCAGTTTACAGTGAGTTTCTTCCTACAGCTTCATTCACAGGAGGGGAAGGCAGTTAGTATAAACCTCACCCTGCAGTAAGAGAGGAGGAAGCAGAAATTTCTGATTATGCTCAAATGAGCATAACAGTTGTCTTTCTTTACATAGTTTGGGCTTTTTTGTCTTGTTAAACTAGATGAGGAAAAGTGGATGATACCAGCAAAGAAAATACGTTTGCCAGCAAAATCTGGTCTTGGAACAGGCCGGGCTGACCTGCAATGGAACAGTCTGGATAGGAATGATTTTAAAGTCATATTTGTGTTCTTGGGAATTTGTAATATAAACCATGATAGATATAAACCATATCAAATTAGATTGATAAAATAGTGATGGAAGAAAGTGTCTGAATGTTTGAATGACTCAATGGATTGTACGCCTTTAAAAATTAATTAGTAAGTCATACGCTAAAAACTGGCACACACCAATTCTCCCTGTATTACTGCTGTGCATGAGCAAGTTCAAGAGCTAGTATTTGAGTACTGAACTTCACATATTCTAAAAGGAGAGACTACTAAAAGGAGCATGGGACTGGTTTTCAGCTCTGGTCTGAAGGTACTTCTGGGCTAAGAACGTTGTCTAGGCTGTGAAAGGTTTCTGGGACAAATGGCTTGTGTCAGTGGAAAGATGTCCACATCTTTCAGGGAGAAAGAAGGGTTTGTGAATGAAAAAATTGCACGTCACTGGCCTAGCTGTTTCCAGTCTGGAAGGTGAGGGGAGCCTGCCTGCCTAGGGTTTGGTCTGAGGTTGGGTAGACTTTGTTAATCCCTGACCTTGTTCTCTGTATTTTCATGTGTGTTTTTCTTTTGAGGTAAGCATGTTTGGGCAGATCTTCAGGCACTGTAAGTTACCATAGCTACCCCGGGGAAAAAAGTGGCTCCTCTGTGGTGTGGTCCCCATGCTGGCTCTGCCCTGCTGGCCTCCATCCACTGCTGGTTTGCCTCCCCCCCTCCTCTTCCTCACAGCATCTGTGGTTGGATGCTGAGAGGCAGGGTCAGGGCTTTGAAAAAGCTGGCTCAGCAGAGGAGGTGGAGAGCCAGCTGATGCCAGTATTAATATTCTTTCAAAATTGATGGATGACACGATTATAAAATTGCAGAGGGAAGTGAAACTTAACAAAATCTGTGTTTTAATTGCATTCTGGATTTTTTTCAGCAGCCAGCTTCTGAGGTGCAAGACAGATCGAGTATTTTTGTGAAGCTGTTGATGTAGGCTGCACAATGTATTGTTTCTAAAGAAAAAGAAAATGCTTGGTCCAGTCTGTTTTCCACACTCTGGTGCTCTCAGTCTTTGGTTGTACTGCGTGGTAGCATGCTGTGTCTAGACAGTAAATCAGACCTGATGCAGCTAGAGGAAAAAAGTCTATCGCAGGCATCTGTGGTGTTGAGGTGCCCAAGCCTGCGAAAGGTACCCGGGTGCTGGATTTGTAATTTCCCTTGTGTGACCTTCATCCCAGTGGAGAAGAGTGAGGACGTCGGAGCATTTGGCTTGCAGTGACCAGAAGTATGGGTCTCTGTTCCACCCTGTGGAGACACCTGCTTGCCTTTAACTGGGGAAGATCCTTTTTCAGCTGATGAAGCCTCCCTGCTGAGTCTGTGAATAGCACTCCTAAACGCGTGGTCTGCCTTGCAGTGGAAGAGTTCTTGCACTTCAGTTTATACCCTTCCTTCTCACTTTTCTTGTTACTACTTTTGTCACTGCTAGGAAGAACATCTTCTTGGTCCCAAGGAGTGTTTGCCCTGAATGTCAGGTCCAGACATGTCATTCATGAGGAGGGATGGAGGCTGCACGTATGCTGCATCTAAGGGGGCTGCTGATGCCCTGATTGAGTCCATGGCTGGGCTGTCATCACTGGTACAGCTCCCTTTGCCTCATGGGTCTGGCTTTTGAATCCTGCACTGTGCAGAGAAGGTCCAGCAAGTATGCAGTGAAGTGTGCTTGTAGGCTCTTCATGACACAGCAGTTCATTTTTTATTTGATGCCTTTGCCAAATGTTATTCAATGATTTTGGTAGGCTGGCTTGCATGACTGGAGTGTCTTTGTGCCATGCTCTTGGTAGTCTTGGTAGCCACTGTGGTCAAATGCTCTCCTCTAAGCAGAAGTAGTACACTTAGGTGGCCTGCAAAGAGAAGGGGAAGGCTCTGATAGCAGGAAAATAATGATCATGTTTTTAAGTGTAATGGATGCTGGTGAACTGGAGGCCGTGGATGGCTGACTTTTAGTGAGTGCTGTCTTAAACATATGGCCCAGATATTTGCATTGCTGCCTGAGGTTTTTTCAATGGACAGTCTCCAGTTTTGTTTTTTTCAGGCTTTAAGAGAAAACAGTTTTCTTTTAGTATTTTTCCCTAGCCTTTCTTTCCTCTGGGACTGAGAACTTCTCTCCACAGGCTCCTTAACCCAAACATAACTTGCCATAATTGTGCATATTCTGAAAAAGTACCTGTGTAGGTGGTTTAGTTAAGAGGAGAAAGCATCAACCTCTTCTCTTGCTTCCTGCTTTCTTCCAAGTCAAAAGCTGAGGAGACTCCTTTTAAGATGTTACTGTTCAGGAGTGGGCTCTTAATTCAAGTCCTAGTCTCATGAAGTACTGGCATCTTCAGCAGATGAGCCTTCTGCTCCCATCAGCTGCAAGTGAAGTTGAAGAGGAGGTATGCTCAGGGGCTTGGAGGACTGCTCCGTTTCTCCAAGTAAGTAATTTGGGGTAGAGATGGTCTTCTGCCTGAGTGCTTTAGCCTGCCTGTTTTTTCCACCTCTCCCATGTCCCCGGAAGGATTTCTGGGGTCTGATCGGGCTGTGAGGAGCTCCTCTGTTTTCCCTTGCTTATCTCCCTGGGGCAGCAGCTGCAATCCGAGTGGTGAGGTTTAGAAATTAGTTCCTCTTGCTGCGTTTCCTGCCCTGGTGTTGACTGATATTTTAATGGCTTTAAGCTGACATTAGGGGAGGTAGCACACCAAAGAGCCGTGAAAGGAAAGATTTCTTCTCTTCTCAAAGCTGATGTCTTTGCAGGCAGCACAGTGGGCTTGTGAGGTGTGGTTGCACTCTCTGTGAGTTACAGAGGCACCTTAGATGAGCAGGCGGTAAGTAATGAAGGGGAGCAGCAGATCGTGATGGCCCTCTGACATAATATTAGTTAGTACCACAGGTGGTGGCAGCTCCTAGCTCTGAAGTGTGCTCTGCACTTCTTTGCATGGCCTGACCTGCCTGCTGCCTAACTGTCCCTGCATCACACTTTGGGATCCTTCTCCATTTCATTCATGACAAATGGGTCTGAGCAAAAAGCCAGCAACTGCTTTCAGAGGGTCTGAAGTCACCGGTGTGATATGCTCCATACTCTTGAGATGTATCAGCTTCCCCCTTTTACAAATCAAATCAAAGAGGGTAATGTACAGGTCCTGTTTCATTTCAGCGTGGTGTGCGTGGTGTGCATGGTCAGTGGAGAGGGTGCAAGAAACACGTGCAGTCATCTAGGTGGACGAGACTGTCTTTCACTGTTTCAGTAATGTCACACATGACAGAATTTTGAGCTTCTGTGTGAAATCAATGTGTCCTTCCAAGACAGCAAAATCCTTGACAGGATTTTTTAAGAGCTATTAGGAAAACGTCTGTTAAATAACTACCTCTATGAGCACATTAAGTTTTTATTTTCTTGCCGCTTTTCCAATGGCAGGCAAGATGTGCGGGCAAGAAGCTAAAAAGAAAAAAAGAAAGTAAGATAAGGGAGCAGTTTGTTTGTTTGTGATTTTGTTTGATTTACATCTTTAGTGCATCTTTGTTGTCTGTGTCTGATTCCTGGCACTGTTCTGTGACCTCTGGTGAATCCCATCAGTGTTCTCCATTCATAGCCTTCCAAGCAGGCAGGAACTTACAAGCCAGAGTGCTGAAAACACTGAACTGCCCAGAAGAAACAGCATCTTGCATCAGCTCTTCCTCTTTTCTCCAGCATTGGTGAACATTTGGAGGAATTGTTTAAACAATTTAAACAAAGTAAATCTGACCTTTAGTGCAAAAGATAAAAAAACAAACCACAAACCAACACCAGATCTTCAGTGTTTGGAGATGATTACAAGAAGGATTGAACACTGCTGTTCCTCCTCAGGACACTCCCGCATTCATTGCTGGCCTTATTTTAATATGTTTGTAAAGTTTTTGAAGATCATCTGAACAGAGAACTGTGATTTGGCTGTAGTGCCCCTAGGAAGGGGGTTTATTCTCATGTTTCAGGATACATGCATTTAGACTCTCTGGAGCTTGAATAGAAGAACACTTCTTAGGCCACTGGAAAAATCATAAACAGAAGAAATACAAGGTGCAGTTCTTCAGTGCTACATAGAAGGAAACTGCTAAACAAGTTTCCTTGGTAAGCAAACCTGTTTGTGAACTGTATTCTATTACTTTTTTTGTAAACGTCTCCTTTTCATCAGCTTCTGTTCTATCTAAGGATTGCTGGCACCTTGTCTTCTGCAACCAAAAAGCTAGAAGAAAAAGGTTTGTAGGAGTAGCAATTTCAGGATATTACTTGGAATCTCAAATTGATTATTAGGTTTCTTTGAATTATCCGGCGATGCATTTGGTACCTGGTATTTTGTTTCAGAAGCACATAATGTAAATAAATTCGATTAGAATAGTGCTCGTACACTTTCTGTCAGTCTTTTGGCTGAGTTTTCTGACACAGCCTGCTTACAGATCTCACCAGCAGAGAAAGGCAAACAGCATCCTCCTGCCATTGCCTGTTAAGGAAGGGTTCTTGGCATCTTGGAGGCAGGAGCAACCCTTACTCTCCCCAGGAAAGCTGATACAAATCAGAAAAAGCTAGAGAAGCAGGGTTCTGCAGTTTACATGCTGTCAGGTTCCTAGGTCTTAAGAGTGCAGGGGATGTGTGGAATCGATGAAAACAGATGGCTATGTGCCCAGTGCAAGAAAATATTAACTCCACTGTATTTATTTTTATAGTGAAATTACATTTTCACATCTCCATGAGAGATGCTTCGGTGGGATACAAACCCAGCAAAGCGTTTCTTTTTGTGGACCAAGTGACTTTGGCAAAGATGCACTGAAACTGGCTACTTTCTTGATGGAAACACTCTGAGCTGGTAATGCTGCAGTTTTGAACCTCTCTGAGGAAATTTGGCAATGCAGCTGCGGTGGATGGAGGTCTTACCTTTACATTCCTGATTGACATTGCTGTGCAGGAGAAGTACGTCGGACAGGCATAGCTTTACCAAAGTTACATGGTTGTGATTTCAGAATGAAACATGGGATTAGTCACTACCCGGAAAACAGATTAGTATTTGGTGAAAATTTGATTTCACTTCTCAGTGACACAGGAATGTGAACACTTAAGATCTGAGTTATGCTTTTTAAAGGTGTTTTAACAGGACTGTAAAAGTTATGGGTGCGTTTCACTGCATTCAAATTAATACGCGTGTAAAAGCTTGAGAGCATGAATTCTGTTTTGCCGGTGAATTGGGCAGTCAGTGGCTCGGCCACCTGCATTTTGTGTTTGCATGCAAAATAATTTGCGTTAGCAGCAGAGCATTCTGTATGCATGTGTTATAACTAATCTGCACGCAGACAAAAGTAGGTCTGGGAAATGTAGGTGAGGCTGGATACTTGCTGGAGGCTGCTAGATTGTGTATTGTCTTAAAAACACAAGAGGAGAAAAAAAGATGGAGTGGAGAGGGTGGGGGTTACCTGGTTGTTGTAGTTAGGGTACAGTCTGCTTCCATCAGTGTAGCGTGCTGTTGCTGCCAGAGAACTACACAGGGCTCTGTTTCAACTGGTCTCCAAAATGACTCAGTGTAAGAACTACAGTGAGGTCATGTGGATTTTTTCTGAAGAACCTGTTGGACTAATTAGGTTATGTTGTATGGCTTAGTATTAGTTAAGCATGCCCAGAGTTACTGGTAAGAGTTCAACGTTTAATTTTCTGCTGGAAGCAACTTCCCTTCAAGATTCAGAGATGTAGAGCAGTTGTCATTAGAGATTGTAATGTATTAAAGCCCAAAGCACTGTAGAAATTACGGGGGAAGGAAAGAAGCTGCAGAAAGTGGGTGGGGAATTCATTATATGACTAAGGCCACACGGAACAAGCGGATGGCTTAGCACTCAGGGTTGCAGGGAGGGGATCGGTTGTATCAGTGTTTAGTAACTACTTTCACTGAGCCTGTCATGTGCATGTTTATATATATATAAGTTAGTGGCTGCTGAGATTACGTATAATGGCTTATTATGTAACTGTTTGAACAAGGCAACAGAGAAAGCAAGAATTCCAGAGTCTTATTTCTTCTGCTCATTACAATAGCTCAATTCCTCCCTCTGCACCTCCGGGCACTCCAAACATTGCTCCCATGTTATCTGTGCTTCCTGCTTGCTCTCTGTCCCTACTCACCTCTTGTTCCTGCCCTGGCCTCCAGCTCCCGTAGGGAGTCTGGTGTCTTTTCTCTTGCTGCTTTCCACATCCCATCCCATCCCCTCCCTAATCTTCAGGAACATAGTTGTAAATCAGTACAGATTTTTTGTAGCATATGTAAGTTAGAAATTTTTGTTTAAATTTAAAAAAGGTCTTCATCTCTTGACCTGTAATTCCAGAGGGGTAATTTTGCTGATATGCAGACTCTCAGGTTTTATATTATAGAAAGTTAATATCCACTAAGTTATAAGTTTCATCTCTCATGTACTCTTGACTGTTTTAAAGTCCAGAGGCAAAATTCTGGAAGAGTGAGACGTGTACTTGTGGGAGGGCTCTGTCTAGGTTTTTGTACTGCCATCCCATGGGGTAATATGATCAGGTTAGCCAGGACATGCAGTGGGGTGTTTTTAGTGATTTTTGCCAGTTGCAGGAAGGTGGAGGACTCCCTGACTCGTCACAAAGTCTGCTGGGCAAATGTGTTTAACCACCAAGAGTTTGAAGCGATGCTGTGTTGTACACCTGTGGTATCTGTGAATGGGTGTTGGGTGCCTCAGGACCAGCTTTCCTTTGTGTGGCACACTGGCTGTGTGCTGGCAAAGGTTAAAGGGTGATATTGGGAGTCTGTTCCAGCACAACATTCAGCTTGGTGTTCTTCCTCCAGTACAACTGACTTGTTTTTCTGGTTGGGTTTTGATCTAGAAAAAGTAACTCCCGTCATCAGCGAACCAGTGGGTGGGCACAATGTGCATGTCATACACGACATGTCCCAAGAGCATGGCATGCCTGGCTTAGCAGTGGTGGCCAGTGTGAGGCCAGAGCAGTTCTTTCCCTTTGAGCTGTGTCTGGTGTTGGCATAGCCTAATCTAAACTTAAGCCGCCTGAATACTGGCTTAGCTAACTTGTTCTTTGTGACTATTCAATCGTCCCAGTCCAGGCAAACATGACTTCATTCCCCTTCTCCAAAGGCTGTTGTTACTCGCTGCTTTTTTTTTTTCCCCCCCAGGACTAGCAGCTCTCAGCAGCACTTCCAGTAATGTTTCATTGCCATGCAAAAGGCGGAAAGCACTTTGTCAGCAGCCTTCTTCAGGCAGAGAAATTTATATCTGTGAGAAGCATATGTACAGAACAGCAATTACGCAGATCATCAATATTTATACAGCAGATAATAGTCATCATGGACAAGATGAATATTGTCACAACAGCAATAGCTGCTGGGGGGGGAGATGCAGATATAATTGCTAGGTTTCTTTAAATGGGGTAATTATTTAACTTTCGAGTGGTGAAAATAGCTTAGAGTCTGAATTAAATACTCAGTGGGAGTCATCTGCTTCTAGAAAGTAAAGGAAATGCCCCTCCTGTCTACCATCATGTCACACAGCAAAAGCTGCCTGGGATGTCATCCTTTACATGTGGTTTTTGCTGAAGCTGTTGTTGGTGCCAGTCACTGAATGAGGAATCATAAAAAATAGAAAAAAAACCAAAACACCAAAACAAAAAACAACAAACCACCCAAAGAACCCAATGAGCAGCTTGGTTTAAAAATGGATTTTTGTTACATCCTCTGTGAACAGACATGTTTGTGGTTGAGGTGGAGGCATGCTCTCACATGCTTTGATTTTAAAAGCTGTACGCCGGTGTCCAGTGGAAGGTGGCCATCCATAGGGCAGGATTTTTACCAGAAATATCCAGCATCCTGCCTGCCGGCTGATGTGATGTCACTTGTCTCAGCAGTGCCTGGCTGGACAGATGGCCCAGTGAGTCCCTGTGCCGGCTCCCACTCGACAGCCAGCTGGAGGGACAGCCCAGGTGGTGGCTTCCTGTTTGCACTGGAGATGCAAAGAGAATGCCTCCCTCCATACACCCTTTTTAGCCTCTGTATGGTGGTGTGATTATTTGGAGGGCTTACCTTCAGTGGCAAGAAAACCTGCTAGGTTGCCCTGTTTTTGAGAAGTGTTAAATCCAGACCTACCTGTGTGTCAGCTGCTTGCTCCACCTTTTTCATCTGCTTCTGAAATGCCTCTCGATAGCTCCATTTTTTCTTTATACTGACAGACTCTTAAGACATCGCTGAGGATTTGTACCCCCTCAGCTTCTTTCAGTTGAGGGGAAGCAGTGGACGGCAGCATGCAACACTTGATGTTCAGCATTTAGCTCAGCTGGTTTGGCTGTGCTTTGCAATGTCAATCACACAGCTCAAAGTTTTTGAATCACCAAAGCAACTCAAGAACATGTTCAACAGAGTTGATCCACAAAAGACCCAAAGTACTGCAGTATCAACCTTCCAGGCACTATATTGTATAGGGTGCAGATAACGAGGCATCTTGTGTAATGCCGATAGAAAAGTTGGCCGAAGATGGGATTTGCAAAAGACAGAGTCCCGAATAAGGAGCCACATGAGCTGGCTGTTACAAGGGAGAATCAAGAGGAGGTCTTTAAAGCCAGCACTCCTCTTTCTTTTCTGGGAAAGCATGCCGACCTGCTCCTTTTTATTCCTTTCTGGAGTTAGGTACCTTCTGCTGGGATGTAAACAGTAGAGGAGCTAGTGTTTGGTCTCTCTGAGTTAGGTCTGATGCTCAGCCAGACGGAAGCTAAGACTGACCTCCCACCTTTGTCTGGCAGCATTCGATCGCAGATCTTTTGCTCTTCAAAGGTAAACCTATTAGACTGCCTGGATTCTAGCCCTTCTCATTATGAATTTTTAAAATAATAGAATTAAACATTCATTGGAGCTGGGACAGGAACCCAGGTCTCTACCTCCCCCTCATACTCACTTTTCCTTTCTGACCTGAATATTGAATTATGCACTTCAAAGTGGAATGGGGTCAGCAGGAGGCATTGGTGGAGCTCTGCTAAGCTACTGAAATTGCTGGTACTTAAAACTTACCTCTTGGGGAAGGGAAAACAGTATTATCATTTTGTGAGATTCACCCTTAGTGAACGAAATTTTCCTTCTGCCATGAGCATACCCGAGTTCTTGTATGGGTTCAGTGAGTCTGCTGCTGGCATGTGGCTTGAGGAAGTCCTGACCCTGTTGCATGCAGATTAATTTGGACGGAAGGCTTGTTTGAAGGTAAATTTACGCTACCGTAGGTCTTCCTGGTGCAGGTAAAGGCGAGATGCCCACTAATGGCAATATTAATACTTCAGATGCTTGTCCCTAGAGATGTTTTCTAAATTGCAGATCACAGATCCAGTATTGCAACCATGCATCGTTGAACTTTTTCTTTAGTAGACCCTAATTTTTTTACTGATGGTGGCAATTTTTGCTCAGAACTTATGCTTGCAGTAGAGAGATTTTCTTAGTTACCTTCCCCAGAGCTCTTTGAGGCAGTCACTGTTGAGACTCTGTTGGGGGTCTATCTGTAAAAGTGTTAATTCCAGCATTTTCTTATGCCTGAGGTTCTGCCTTGAGTAAAACAAGTACTAGGCAGCTCTTGGAAAGATTGCTGCCATCCACGAGCCAGACCCTCAGGTAGGTGAGCCAGGCCTGTGGTAGACTTACGCTTTACACATTCATTCCTCCTTCAGTTGTATTGCAGCTCAGAATAACTTTTTTTTTTTCCAGAGTAAAGAGTAGAACAAGGGGCCGTTGAAGAGAGCCCATAATCAGCACTACTGATATTCCAGATTATTGAATTGTGTTGGAATAATTATTTTTTTCATCAGCCTAGATTACTTCTACCTAAATCTATAAATCTATTTTTTCACTGCAGTAATTTGCAAGGGGACCTGGAGATTATGAAAGGGATTGCTTCCTCTTGTGTTTAATGGGGTACCATGTTTTTGCTGTCTTGTCCCATTGCTAAGCCCAGACCCAATTATATTCTAACTTGAGGATGATTGTTAGCAGCATGAGGAAATGGGGTGCCTGAAGCCATGAGCCCCTCTTTCCATTTCACTTGAATGTCAGGCTCTGGGGAACCACTGTGAAGACTGTAGATCAAGGTCTTTCTGTCACACTGGTGCAACCTAGCTAAAGCGTTGAGGGATTTTGATGAATAACCGTTTGAAGATCCAGTCCTGTGTAGTAGTATTCTAAACTAAAACTTGGAAGAATAGTGTGGCAAAGGATGGGTCAGAGATACGTTGCTACGAAGCCTCAAGAATGTTACTGGAGTGGAGAAATCCCCCCTCCTTTGCTTCTGAGCAGTAAAAGGGTGAAGCTGTTTGGCTCTTCAGTTAGTTTTACTGCAGGTTTGAAGATTCGTCCTGCATTGCCTTCTGGAAATACTTTCAAGCATCCAAATTTTGTCAAAGTTCATTGGTTTATTTTATGAAGGGGGGAAAAAAAAACCGGTTCTCCTTTCAGTGAAGACCAGTTGAAGGGTTAGGTTTAGGAATGCTAGCAACATCTCCCATGGGAACTGTAATTATCATGCTTTGTTTTCCTATTCTCCTCTGGGGGCTTGGCTTTATGGCTGGCTTCCATCTCCTCTTTTCATGTTGAGTTGTCATTGTGGTTAGGGGAGATGAAATCTAGCTGGGAAACCCAACCCCTGTTGGAGAATGGGAACATGGGTCATCCTGCATGCAAGTACCTCAAGCTGGTACTTGCAGCATTTCACAGTTCTGAAAATGGCTTGCCTACTTTCCAGTGTTTTGGAGAAAGGCAACGCTTCCCTGAGTACAGGTGACATAGCTGTTCGTTTCCCTTCATTTGAAAAGTGTTCGTTTGAACACCCAAAATTCCATTAAAGCTCACTTTTATCTAATTTTATTTTAAATCATCATCTTGGCTTAATTTGCAAGTGCAAAATACCTTTTTTTTTTTTTTAGGGGCTTGCTTTGCAGTAATAAGTGTGATGCTGGAATTTGTGGTAAGTTCAAAGTACAGCAAGTAGGAGATGGTGATTTGATTTGCCTGAGGAGACTATTCTTGCTGCTCTGGCACGAATATTTCTGAGGTGTGGAATGGAGCTCGACTGGGAATGGGAATAAAGTACTCTTCAGACTTCAGATTTTACTTTCTGAAGTAGACTCCCTTCTTAAAATAGAAATCAACAGAAGTACTGGAGTTGTGTTAATTGAACAGACAAATATATAGTCAGTCTGTGGAGTGGGAGATGTGTCAGTGCATGGAGTTTAAGCATTTATAGAAGTTAGGAGCTGGTCAGTAATAGCAAATTGGTGAGAATTGAGGGAAGTTGTATTGCTCCCAGATTTGCTATTAATAAGCAATGAGCTATTTCTACAAGGACACTGTTGCTACTGTTACAGTTGGCTAATTAACAATCCGCTTTCAGAAAAAACCCCTTGACCTTCCTGAAAGTTTGTAGAAGTACAGTCTGTACAAATGTGCAGAAACTTGTTCTTTTTACTCTCCCAATTCTATGGTATCTTCTGCCTTTTGGCTTAGAACCTCTTGCAAAGCCACCCTCCCTGTTTGTGTGACTTCCACAGAAAACACAAGCAATAGCAGTTGAAAGGAAATTTTAAAATAGATCAGAAAATCTAGGGCATGTCAGGATGATTTTGAGGTGGTCTTAAAAATCCAGCCGTTGCCTTTTTTGAAAGCTTTTGCTGAATGTTGTGAGATTTAGCCTCCCTCTTTTCTATACAAAGGTCGTGCAGAGCGAGGCTTTCCTCTCAAGCATGTCACCTTCACTGGCGTTTGGGGGAAGCAGGAGTGCTTGTGGCATGATCTGTTCTCCACTGGAAGGGTTTCTGGGCAAATCTGGCCCAAACCTGCTGTTGAGAATGGTTATTGTGAGAGAAGCCTTGCCCAGCCCAGTGGAACTGCTTCACATGGAGTTGTCATTGGCATGAACGAATGTTGGCAGGACTGGACCCTGCCTGGTTTTCATAGCTTTGAAGAAATGAGGCTTTTAAGAAATTGTTTACCCACCTGCAAAGTCCTTGTGATTTTTTTTTTTTTGACTCATATATGAATTTATAATTATTTTCGTATGTAAAATACACGAATTCACGCTATCGTACTGCTGCTCCTGAACATTCTTGGAAAGGGCAAAGTAAGGTAGCGAAAAGGGTTTTGTTAAGAAATGTGCATTTTAAGAGGACATTATGCCCATGTTCAAAAACAGTTTAGGAAAAAAAACCTCACACCGACTTCCCTCTTGGCAATCCTTCCTGATTTACAGTCCAGGTCTTCCCTCTTCTGATGCAGCCACATCCCTGGCACAAGAAGGTGTGAGCTAGGCAGCTCCTTGTGGTCTCACCTTGGGAATGAGGAGTTATTTCAAGAAGGGTTGCAACTTAGTGACATGTTTGCATTCTTCTTATATCCACTTGTTTGGAGACAACATGACCCAAAAATGAGTGGTGGCGTTTGGTGAAGGGCAATGGAAGCATGACCCCGTGAACATAGGAACTTTATCATTGTAGCCCTTGGAGGAGCTGCAGCAAACACCCCTTCCTCTTTTGAGGAACCTGTCTCATTTTTCCCAGTGTTGCAGGGTTACATTCCTGTGCTGCTACTTCCTCTGCTGGCTGAAACTCCTCTGTGTGGTCCGTTGGAGAAACTTATCTTTATGTTAATGGATGGTTATGAAACAAGAACAAAAAAAATTAAAGATCATGCACTGGCAATTTAGTGAAGTGATAAGAATCTACAACTTTGCCCTTTAATAAGATTATAAAGCTGTTGCTTTTTCAAATGAAGAGAGACACAAAGGTGGCCATAACCTGGACACATGCAATTTTAAATCGGGATATCATGCTGAATTGTATCTTTTCACTCCACTCCTTTAAAGGTCTCGTTTTCTAGCATTTGTGCTCATTTCTTTTGTGTAATTTTAAACAATATAGAATAGCATTTTTCCATCAGCAAAGACTGGTACATTTCAGTGACCTTTTCTGCTTGCTTCAGAGGGGTGGTGCCATCAGACATAAGGGAATGAAAATATTTAACGATTTTTTTTTTTCTTAAAGAAGGTCTTATGCCTGTATTCTCATGGTTGTAGTGCTGACATTTAAGCACCTGTATTCTGCACTTTCAGCCTTAGGTTGAGGAGCCTGAAAGTCTACTTGCAAAAATCTCAGCTCATTTGTGAAAATCAAGCTAAAAAAAGAATATAGGTGGATAAAATTATCATCATTAAAGCAGGAAGCTTTCATTCTAATGTTCCTTCCCTCTTTGGTCCCCCACCTCCATTTAATATATGATATTTTCTTCTTAATTTAGATTCAGAACATAGAAAAGGATTGACCCTTTTCGTATCTATTGATTAGTCAGTGCTGGAGAATTTCTTGTGCCTTTCTGAACCCACTTACCACGCATTTGCCTACATTTTGCTGCTTGGGGACATTAAAGCTCCCGAGAGTCCACACTAATTGCAGTCTCCTCTACGAAGAGAGGTGGCTCATTAGAGAAGGCAGTTCATCATACCTAATAGTGAAGGAGAATACCAAAGCCTGGGTACCCCTGAGTTCTGTTTCCCGATCAGGTGGGTGAAATATCAAAGAGATCCATGCGACTGTCCAGCGAGATCCATGGAAACAGGAGAGCCAAATAAGTTCTTACAGCAGCAAGTGCACAACTTGCTAACTTGGAAATACTTCTGATGTCTCATGATAATCACCAGACGGTTACACACTTCATTGCTGCTCAGTGTTGAGACTGGTATGCATTACAGTTATGCTTCATGACTGGCTTTTCCACAGGTGAATATTTTATGAGCCAAATCCACATTGGGACAGCAACTAGGAAGGCGGAGTAAGCAAGAACAGTTGCTCCGCTCTTCTTTCCATGCTATCAGCCCGTCTTTGTTATTAAAAGATTCTTGCTCTAGTGCATATAGTCTATAAACCTTGAGCTGAATCGTGCCTCTTTCAGTTGTGATGTTAATGAACCATCAAGAAAAAAGGTATGGTTATTGCTTGTGAGGAAATAGTTTGGAATTCTAGATATAAATTAATTTCCTAAAAGACAATGGATATCATGTGGCATTGATTGTGGAGTCCCTTCTGCAAGAAGGGCTCTTTGCCTGGTTTTATTTGGTTTGTGTATTGCTCATATCCACAGACATGACCTTAAACCTTCCCTGTTTTGTGGCTATTTATATTTGGGGTCATCTGGGCATGGGGGAGGTATGGGGTGGTGTGCTGGGAATGCCAGTCCACTGACATGTACAGGAGAGGAAAGGAAATTATTTTCTGACAGATCTTTTCTGCTATTTCCACATGAGCAGATGGATCTCATGGTACAGGTCTGCCTTTAAGGAGAGTTTAAGCAGTAAATACTTAGGCTTATTGCAAGAGGGCTGGTTGCTTTCCATATTCGTGTAGCTTTTAGGTAATTCATAAAGACTTCTGATAAAAATGTGGGCTTTTTTCCCTCCCAGTTGTATGACCTTCAGTGTTTTAAACTCTAAAGTTTTCCAAGAGAGAATGATATGAGAATTGCATCTTTGTCAACTGAGCCAGTTCATTACCTCTCTAAACAGTGACTACTGTGATTGATGCCTAGAGTTGGACAAAACAACTGGCTTACATAGTTTTTCTTTAAAATTTCACTTTCTAAGAGAATAGCACAGTCTTCCTGGGTTTAAGGGTACCTCCTCCTATCTCCCCCAGACTGAAGAGTTGGAAGGTTTCCAGCCAGAGCAGAACAGCAATTGCTCTTACAGTTGGGTTAAAGTTACAAAGACCAGTTGTGACACAGCTCATTGAGTTGGATTTATTTCTTTGGGGTGATGAGACTACTAGACAGAAGCTTTCCTGACAGTCAGTGTTTGATTTGAAGAAGTGCCATTTTGACTGACTTTGTGGGAGGAGTGTGAGTGTTGGGTCAAGGCAGTGGAGGGTGGGAGTCTTCACCATGCCTATAGGAACCATTTGTAGTGTTCTTTCCTAAACATGCAGGTGAACACCGTAGCTGGTGTGTGTGTGGAGGGCACAGCTAAAAATAAACAGAAGGGAAACTAGTGTCCTGATTATTAGGGTGTTTTGTTGGTGATGCTGTCTTAAAACAATAAAAGTCAGCATTATTTCATCTGTATCCCAGCTTGCTGCCTGTTTGGAGAAGCATAGGAGGGTGGTGGGGAGGCAGTAAGACACTGCCACCTCTCTGAGCACAATGTAGGAAGGCAACTCTACCTGCCCTCCAGGAGCTCTCCCCTTAGTCAGGGAGCAAGTGACGAGCTCAGTGCTTTGGTTTTGCTGGTACCCTGCTCTCTTTTAGAAATAACTGTGCAAGGTGCATCTCACCTTGCCGATGCATCCCCTGCAGTGCCACGATAATCTTATGGTGATAAAAGCTGGGACTGGCATCATTTCTCCCTGCTCTTTGGGAGTGGAAAAGTGGAGGCAGTCATCCTAAAACAAACCAAACCAAACCTCCTGAAGGGTGACAAAGCAAGCGGGTGGGACAGCCCAGCAGAACAGGCTTTCGCGGTCCTGCAGGCCCTGGTGCTCAGTGGTTTATATTTTGGAGTGCCACCTGCTGGCACTTGCTCTCTTCGCTCGCTCTTTTCTAGAGACAGCTGCTTCAGAAGGTGAGATCTCAGACCAAAGAGCAGGGATGTTAGTAATCATAGTAGTACTAATGATTTGTGTCAATCATTGCATTATTTTTTAAATTGTCATAAGACTTAAGGACCCTGCTTATTGGCAAAGACCTCACTCTGATGGGTGTTCTGCGGTGTGAAAGAAACCGGCAGAGCCTTCAGTGCTTAAAAAATACAGAACACCATGTGAAAGGGTGGTTTAAAGAATAGAAAATCATTTTTTCAATCCGTGCTGTTATTCGCCAGAATATGAACTATTTTTTTCTTTGTCTTGATTTAGTAAAATATTTTGATAATTTCTGTGGTTGTCGAAAAACCAAAAGCAGCCATCATTGCAGTGAATGACACCTGCCCATGAAGACCCTTAAGCAAAAGTTAGGAAAACACTGACTAACTCCAGAAAGCGACAATGATGTCAGTAAACTAAATAATTCTGAAAACCTTTTGGCCGGAAAGCAAGGGATGTTGTAGTTTGTGGCACAGTGCAAATCTGGGTCCAGAGCTGAAATTTTTTGCATCCTAGTCGAGATCTTGTTTTGGCAGTAGAAAACAGGTATTTTTTGAATCCGTTTTGTAACGTTGATTTTCTGACTGGGCTAAATCCTCAATGGGTGTAAGTCAGTGGGGTTCCCTTGGCATTGGTTTGCATGAGTGCATTAACGTTCACAGTGTGCAGGGCACCGCTGTCAGGCACGCAGGCACCATACCATAACAGAAATGGAATAATGACCTGAACTGAGTGGAATCCGGTCAAATCCTGCGTAGATGCCTACAGCCATGTGCATGCACACGGTGTCCTCTTAGATCATCTCTTCCAATGCAACACTTTCTAGAGTGGCAACACAGTCTTTTGGCCTTTCCCCCTTTCTTTTAGGCCTAAGGCACCTCTTTGGTACCCAGCTACTATTTGCTGTGATGCTACATGGAATAGAATTATGGAATCATAGAATTGTTCAGGCTGGAAAAGATCCTTAAGATCATTTAGTCCAACTGTTAACCCAACGCTGCCAAGTCTACCACTAAACCATGTCCCTAAGCACAAGCTCTGAAACACCAGCTCTTTCAAAGTAAGATTCTTTAGATCCTTAGCTAGAAACACTTGTGAAAACCAGCAAGCCTATCAACCACGTAGTCTTCCGCTGGCTTTGATCGCATCGTGAAATGTGATTTGGCTGTTGACAATGCCCCACATTGTGGGTGTTCTTTTGTTTTTTGGTCTTTTTTAAGCTAACAACCAAAAAAAGCTGAATAACAGTATTTGAAAACATGCTGCTATGAAACTACTGCTGACATTTGGAGTGTATTTATCTCATTTGCTTTTGCTAGAGTGGGAAAGAAAAAGAAATCATGGTGTATTGCTAGACTTGAGAATTCCACGTTCAGCGTCAGAGCTTCTGGCTCACTCAGTGGCTGACCACATCAGAAGAAAAATTATTCCAGAGCTAGTACAAAAAGCCTTGTTTGCCCTTTGTATTCCCTTTTTATAAATTTCTTCTTCTGAAAGAAAATAGTCAGATTGAAATGAAAGTTGAAATGAACTGACATTTTAATGGAAATGACCATTTTTGCCTAAGGAGAAAGTATTTGCTTAATTTGATCTGAAATTGCCAATGAATCTGTTCACCTCAAAACTACATTTCTTTAGTTAGCTCTAACTCACATGCAGAAATCATGAGACTGACTTGCAAGACAGAGACTGAAGTTTAGGGGTTCTACCTAACCGGGATTTGGGCCTTCTGAAGTTCATGTTTTCAGGCTTTTCTTTGGAAAAATGGGGCTAGCAGCTTTTTTTTTTATTGCGTACTGAATTGATAGTCCATAGTCCTGTGAGCCTAGGAGTCCCCGTGGCCGTGTACTGTCAGGTTTATGATGGAATCTTGAGCATTAACAATATTATGTTAATTATCTTTTCAAAGTTTATTCTGCTGTTACATTGCAAGAACTGTAGAACCAGGTCCAAAATTCGGAGGTAAAGCGGTTTGCTAAGCTTTGATTGTTTTGCTGTCATGCAGCATAACACAGTCCTTTCTGAGTGTTTGCATGTTTGCAACTCCTTCACAGAGGAAAAATGCTGTATACTGTTAGGTAAGCGCTGCCAAATGGGGGTATTTTCACACCAGGATGTTTCAAAAGCAGCCAGACTTTGACTGGCAGAAGTATGATGGGTGATGTCTGGCCCGAAGTTTGAAACTCACTGTAAAGAATGAAATACAACCTGACAAAGCTTGGCAGGTCTGATAAACTTCTTGCAGCCACAGAAGGTGAGTGGCTCTTGGAATTGAATACTGTCTCTGTGAAGGAAAGCAATAGCAGATTTCACATAATACGGGCAAGAGCAGTTTATCTTCCAGTGCCTGAATATTTGAGCAGCCAATTGCTGGTCCCCATCACGGTGTGGCTCCCAGAGCAGAGAGCTAGCAGCTCTGCAGTTTTGAGCTCAGTTACCCAGAGTTGTAATTTATCTCAACCCACTGGAGAGGGTTGTGGTGGTGCTAACCTGAGTTACGGTCACTGCCCTTGAGAACACCTCACTGCTTAGCTATAAGACTACTTTTGTCTGCAAACGGTGCTGGTTCATATGAGGGAGAGACTCAGAGCAAATCCCTTCACTCTGTTATGGGTTTCAACCATGGGAGTCTCCTTGTTTCTTTCATGGGCATGAGGGAAGGAGTCTAGAGCCTCTCCTGGAGTCAGTTTGTCGTCTCACCAGTAGCCTGAAATTTTCCCAGGTGGTAGAGGCTTCAAGCCATGGGGTGGAGATGGTTGAGTAGCTGATGTGCAGCCGGTTGGTTTAGTTGCAGCTGTTTTGGGAAGGTTGTGTTGTGTTTCCTCAGGTTGCATGTTTTCAGGGTGGCACAGGGGAATTGAATGCATCTGCACTTAGAGATTCCCTTGATGTGCCTGCAGCTGCTCCTCCTAGACTCTGTGTTGGTTGTGTTGATGGGTAGCGTGTTAAGTGTGTAAATGTGCAACTGACCTCAAAAGCATGTGTCATCCCATTAACTTCTGTGGCTAATGTCAAGCTTCAAATCTTGTCAGAAGTGGAACTTGTGAAGTGCTTATAGTCCCGGGTAGAAACCTGTGGTTTGGAAAAATATTGAAAGAAATTCTTTATACAGTATAGCCTGCTAAATCTCTTTTGGAGGGTTTTACTGGTGTAAGGAGAGAGACATAAATCACGAAAAAGGGAATCATCAATATGTGTGCAGTTCAGGCTTGGTCTAACTCTGCTTGTCATCCATATTTTCAGTGAAAGTTGGACTGCTCCCAAAATTCAGGAAGTGAGGGTGGTATTAATATTACTAGCTGACAGAGTGTTACAGGGTGAATGATTAGTTTCCAATAAGAAAGGAGCTTTTGGATCATTTCCAGTTGCTTTTGGTGTAGTCTGAAAACCAGAATGACCAGTGCCATGACCTGGAGTAGCTGTAGCTCTTACCAGAGACCTAAAATGCATGAAGATCACAATTTTTCTGCTTTAGAGAATGAAGTAGCAATTGACCTTGAGAAGGAGTTTAGTTGGCTATCTTCCACTCACTTGTGAAGATAAGTCTTGAAAGTGGTTCTTCTGTGTTAGGGCATCGGTTACACCTTTTCTCTTGTTAAACAGGGGCTTTACTCCCCTGTGCTGCCCACTGAGCAGACTTCAGGAGAAAGGTAAAGATGAAAAAAGCTGCCCCTGCCCTGTCTAATCTTCAAATCTTATCCTGCTTATTTATGGAAAGAATAGAACTTCCTTATTTTTTGTTGTGTGGGTTCTAATGAAATATTTTCCAATGTTCCATCTCTTTCAGTATAAAAGGATGTATTATTTTTATTTCCCCAGGTCTATTGTGCTATTTTTGGTCCTTAAGAAAAAACCCTTTTCTGCACCCAAACAAAACAAACCCCGGACCCTCCCAGCCTGTGAGAGCAGCTGTGTGAAGGCGGCTGTTCAGCCATGTGGGTCGCAGAATCACATCCTCAGGAAGCCATGCTGGGCGAGTGAGGAGAGTGCAGAGTGTGTTAAGCAGGCGGGGTGTACGAGACGGGGGCAGGGAACAGAGTTGCAACACTTAAAACCTCATTTGAAGGGTTTCCTTTCGTAGGTGTGAAGTTGAGTTTTCAGGTTTTGTGTTGTATAAGCAGTATATGAATGTCCAGGTACCGATTCCTTTCTTCCTTCTCTGTTTGGACCCATAGGCAGGTAGATTTTGACCTAGTTTTATCAAAACCCACTTGGTGACCTCAGAGAACTGTAGCACTCTGTCCTGTAATTGTAGACTGGTGTCTTAGTACTCTAATCCAGGCCGATTCCTGCTCAATCGCCCACTGACCTGTATCAGTGAGAAATGTCTGCATTTGAGCTTTATTTTAAATTACTTTTTTTTTTTTTTGGATGGTGTATTTTGTAAGTCTAATACCAAATGCTTGGAGAGAAAGCTTTTAATTAAGTTTCTCTTCAGGTATCAGGCAAATTCTGTCAATGGCAGATGAAGCATAAAGCTCTAATGGGAGAGCAAAATTTATCATTTGACTGATCAGGTGCCTCACGTCTCTCACTCAGCATTCTGAATGCCACAGAATTCTGTCCCGTTACCATAAATGAATGAAAGATGATGTTGCATTGCATTTAAAAGCTGTTATGAGGGTCAGTTTAATACCCAGAGCTCCTCCTGTAAGGTTGTGGGATTTTGGCCTTAGTGACTGAACTTGCGACCTCACTTTAAGTTAGAGAAGCAACTTCTAACTATTATCTTTGCCAACAACCTAACCACCTGCCCCTTATGTCCTGGTCATAAAGAACTACTGGTGCTGCTTTTATTCAGGGGGCGAGGGCTAGATTTCTCCTCGTGCCACACCTCCCACCCCCATTCCTCTTGATGTCGTTTGAATGGCAGATGGGTCTGTTGGTAATGGAAAAATCTGTCTTTTAATTCCTCTCACCCTGGGGTTTAGGAGTGAGTCAGTCATAATTAAGAGCAGCCAAGAAAACTGAATAAGTGCTAATGGTCCTGCAAGCGGTGTGCTCAGAGCGGGCTCTGGAAATAAGCACCATCCCTTGGGATGCTTTGAAGATATTTTGTTTGTTTGCAGATTGGGAGGGACCTTTTTGTATCTTATGCTGGGAAATTTTCAGATGTGGGATGTCCTATGACCACAGTCATGTTTCTCGTCCTGTCAGTGCAGCTCTCACGCAGGGAGAGAAATGCTGGGACTTACGGATGATAGAAGTGTTGAGGAGTACCTTCACGGTTCTTCTAGCAGGGCAGAGCTGCACCTTGGGATCTCTTGTGCTCTGCCAAGCTGGAGAGAGACTGGGAGATTTAGGGAATCATTGTGCCGGGGCAGCTTGGCATGTGACCTTGTCAAAAGCTTACAGATGTGTCAGGGTTGTGCTGGTGAGGAGCAGGTCAGGCTCTCGCCGCCTGAGCTCCAGGACTGCCTGCTCATAGCACTGCTGAGGGGCTGGGTGGGCAGGAAAGCTGTCTGCTTTCTGACTCTGCCTGTCTGAAATGGGCACATTTCTGTGGAACGTTCCGATTTCAGGAGGTGTTTCTCACTGGTAAAACAGCTCGTGAAACTGTCTGCTGGATGTAGCTGTACGTTTTGACTCAGCGGTAAGAAACTGTACCCGTTGCTTGCTGACCTGGCATGTGGCAGGTGATTAGTAGTGTTTGCTGTTGGAACAAAGTGCAGCTTATCTTGATCATATTTGACCAAAATAAGGTCTTTGGAGTCAGGGAATGTGGACGTGTCAAAGTTTGCAGACAAGAGGAGAAGCAAGGCAGCTGGAGACATGAGATGGAACAACAAGCAGTGTGTGAGTCTCTCTCTGTTTTCTTATAAACACCAAAGTTTGGTGTTTTCACCTCATCTGTTTTGGCTCCAAAACTGTAAACTTCTACATCTATTTACATTTCTGTGAGTGACCTTTCTGCCTCTCTCTCCTGTTGCTAGGGCTGGCTGGTGACTATTTCTAAGGTAAATGCTGTGGGGTGATACCTTGCAACTAAGCTTTTTACTCGGCCGTCAGAGAGGCAGGACAACTGTTGTCCTGTTTGATCTGTGCTATTGAGATCGTCCAGAGCAGGATCTCTCTCCATCAGCATGGATTCCCTGGCACTGGTTCACAGGATGTTGTAGTCTCATATATCACGGTTTCACTCAGCTTTATTTTTTGAGGCTTTATGCATCTGGGAGCGTGGACACCTGATTCTCATCTTGGCAAGGGCTGCACTAAAGCTGAAGGAACAGTGCCAGCTTGCACTGGCCTAAGGATTTGGCCAAATTAAAGCACTTTTGTTCTGCAATATTTCTGTGCAATTGTGAATAACTAAATGGAAATGATGGTGGGTGTAGGCTACCTGGCTTAAAGGATGGTGCCTGGAAAATAGGTAATTCTGGAGAGAAGAATGGATTAATACTGTCATCTTATTGTTAGCTTTATGTCCCTCAAAATGCATATAGTCTCTCAGTTGTAATCTGCATGGTAGATGAACTGTGTCCGTGGAGATGCTTTAACATCGGGATCACAGGCTCTCATGATTTTCATGGTTTGTGGAAAAGCTGATATGAAAGTCACAAAAAATCTCAGGCATACCATGGAGATGCTGCCAGCTGGAAGAGATAGGGAGAAATGGCTGGATTTCTGATATTTGTTGATTCTCTGTTGCAAAAAAGTAATATATACAGAATATGTCACCTCTACCCGGTGGCTCATGAGGTGAAAAGTGGAGATGTGAAGTTGTCCAGGAGTTTTGAGGCAATCTGGGTGGTGCTTGCATGACCTTGGACCAACTGCTTTGTCTCTCAGCACTTGACTCAGATGATAAAAGGATATAATGATGATAATACTTCTCTCGTAACAAGAGTGTTGTGATGAATAAATTAATTAATCGTTGTGTTATTCTCAGTTACTATGGTAATTAGTGCTACGGAACAGCCTAAAAATAAATAGGATATTTAGGGGAAGGATATTCAGGGGAAATCGGGTAGTGTGTCCTGGACATTTGCAATAGCCCTAATTATGTTTTGTCCAAACACGGTTTTGTTTAAAACATACACGGATGCTGAATTTTGTAGCAGAAATTCTTCCAAATATTAAATATGTGCCTTTCTCCTCACTCAGTTTGAAGTGACTCTGGCATACCTTTCCTTCCCTCTCTGTGGGTGGGTGATTCCTGCAATAAGTTCTCCTATTGGGGATGGTACTCTCCCCTCACCCCCATCTCCTTTCCAGCCTAAGGGCACCTGAAATGAATGGATCTTTCTTCATCATAAATCATACATACTCAGTAATACTGTGAAAGAATTCTTAATGTGTTTGGGGAGTTTATGTAATGAACCTTCCTTGAGAAAGGTGAAGTACCGTCAATGTACTGCCATGCTGAAAGTCTGTTATTAACCTTGCTGTACAGCAAGTAGAGCATGCCTAAATATGTGCATCACTCTGTGCAAACTTTTTGAGGCTTTCTTTCAGTGATCGGCTAACTACATCAGCATGCCCTGCAGCTAGTCTTTAAAAATGCGATATGATCTTTAATCGTCTGTGAATTGTAATAGGTTACACAGGCACCATTAAACTATATTTTTTTGAGCTTTCAAGTTAATATAATTTTGGGCCCTAATAAGTTAGGCAGTATGTGCGAAGATAGTTCTGAGTTCTCCAGTGGTGGCGGCATCTCTTTAAGGCTGTGGTTTCCATTGCCTAGTACCACCAAAGCTGTCCTTACACAGAAAAAAATGCTATGTCAATACGCAAGGGTTTTCCATTACTCTCTCCTCTGACTTGTTGTCCAGCTCCTGTCATGGATGTTCAGTGTCTTGCACTGGGTTCCAAAAATAGCTGTCTTTTCTTACCTGGCCAGTTGGGGACCACTTTACAGTTAGGGTTTGTGCAGAGCACTCTGTGCAGCAACCCTGTGCTTTCTTCTTCCTCTCGCTGTCTGTAGCTGTGCTGTACTAGCTGCAGCAACCCGCATCTGTTCACCTCCTGCAGCACCTCCCTGCTTTGGGCTGGGAAGCTGTGAATTGCAAGAGAGCAACAAATGCCCCTTCCCCTTTCTCCTGGGGAATAGGAAGCTGATGCCTTGGCTTTCCTGGCCTGCTGGTCACTCAAGAAAGGAGAGCTTGGGGCTGTGCTGTGGCCCCTGACTGGCAGAACGGATAGTGTAACTGACAGACAGCTGACCTGACTGCTTTAGTCTCCAAACCTTTATTGCTCTGGAGTCATATGATCATTTCTCAAATCTTCGAAACTCTTGGCTTGTGCAGAGGGCAGTCCAAATCTGCAAGGAGGACCTTTGTGCTGTGCTCTCAGCTGCCTGCCTGTACTTTGATCATCTGCTGCAGAGGTCATCAGCCTTGCAGGTTCCTCCCTGGCTCTCTGTAACCATCTGCAAACTCTCATCTCACTGGCCAGCAGCAGCCCTGTGAATGTTGGGCAGACTGACAGACAGGGGAAGACGACC
This sequence comes from Buceros rhinoceros silvestris, assembly GCF_000710305.1. NCBI lineage: Eukaryota > Metazoa > Chordata > Aves > Bucerotiformes > Bucerotidae > Buceros > Buceros rhinoceros. The sequence continues at coordinate 28,560 of NW_010408735.1, read as the reverse complement.
CTGCAGGGCAGGCAGGGAGGTCTCTTGATGCTTCTTTGCATGCCCTGTCTCTTCTCGCCTCCTTTGCTCCTGCAGTACCTTTAGGAAACTTGAGTTTTTGAGCTTGTGGATTTTCATACACGGTTTTTATTTGTGTCACTAGTTAGATCTCAGCCTGGAAGAGCTTCCAGTTGATGTCAGATTTGTGCTGGACAGAGTTAACCACTCGCAGTTGGAGTTGCCTCTGCGTGTATGGTTTCACCGCCATAGTTCCCGGTCCTCCCTTCTACATGTGTGCCCCTATCCACACGCACACATACTCTGTCTCTTCTTTGGAGACCTACAGATAGCTCTGAGGGTCTTTTCTGAGTTTTTTCCCCTGTTTTCCTGTCAACAGTCCCCTTGCCCCCCCATTGGCATCACTGGGGGACAAGAGCAAATAATGACTAAACGTTGGTTTTGGCTGATGGTTGGCATCAACCGTGCCCTCACGTGGAGCCTCTTGGTCTTTGTTCTCAAAATGATGAGAAGACCCTGGTCTGAGAACACTTTGAGTGAGGTATTCACCTGTGATAGCTCAGTACCTCCGACTGGTATGGGGGTGCACTGAGCTCAAACTAGAGAGTTCAGTCCCCTGTCCATAGAGACGTCTTCTGCTGTGTTAAATGTTGGCATAGTTATTAAAGCGAGGTGGTAGAGTAGTGGGAGAGCTCCTGTGACTTTTTCCTTCCTAACTACATACTGTGAAATGAATGAAATAGATGTTATGTGGTTTAATGCTGACTGTAGATGGCAGCTTGAATTTCTTCTATCCCCACATAAAACTGTGGCAGAATGCAGGAAGGTTGTGGGAGTTTCGATGTGGTTGGGAGTAAAGTTACATTGCACCCATGAAGCTACATGCCCAACCTTTGAACTAGGCAGCGTCAGTAAAGGCCAGGGGGTTAGATGGCTCTGGCTACTCTTTAACTTGTCTTTAGACGTATTCTGAAGGAATCATACTAACCTCTCTGCTTACTGGTTGTTACTACTGGTCTGTCAAAATACACCTCTGAGCGGACGTTTTGGAAAGTAAGAAATGTCGTGATTTGGTACAGGTGTGTGCACAATGCAACCTTGTTACACCACATAATGTTTACAGTTGTTCTTTCAAAAAAAACCCAAACCAAAACACAAAAAACCAACCAACCAAACAGAACCTCCAAAACCAAACGGGAAAGAAAAAAAGTCTTAACTTCAAGACACAGTTGGAAGTGACTGTTCCCTTGGTTCTGTACTCTGTCAATATGGGGTTGTCACTGTATTTATAGCTTTTGCAAATACCGTATATGAACAGTGTATGTCATGTAGGTGGTAAGCCCTGTCTTAACCTTTTGACTTGGCTCCATTCTTTTCCTTTTTCTTCCTATAGATTGCACTGATGATTTAAACTTTTGACCTCCTGTAGAAACGCTTCGCAGCTTTACTTAGTGTTCAAACCAGTGAGATCTTCTTGCTGGGCTGGGTTTTCTTCTTTTTCCTTAGGGCGCTGTTTGCTTGGAGGTGACTTTTCCTGAATACCTAATTTCATTCTCTCCTAGCACTGATCTTCTGCTGTAAGGACTTCACCGGGACAGGGATGAGGAGCTTGATAATGCATGAGTATGTGGCTCCTGGGCAAGGATATGTGGTCAGAAAAAAGATCTTGATCCTAATCACATTCAGATCAATAGAAACTGGTTTACCTTTAGCACTGTAAGTGAAGAGAGATGATTGTAGGTGACACCTAAATGAGTTCAGAGAAAATCACTACTCGGTTCATTGACATCCAAAGTGTGGAGGGCAGAGCTTCTATGCAGAGATGCTGATTTACATCTGCAGAAGCACTGCCACTCTTTTTAAACACAAGCCTTACCTTCTGAATTTTCAGGTGTTGGGGCTTCAGTATTGTTGTATCTGGGGCTTTTTTAAAATATGTATAGCAGAAACAGCAGATCGGGGTTGCATCTTGTACTGTCTGAGCTCAAGTTTGGCTTGGGCAGTGTGTAACTGAAAATTTTGTATGGATACTTCTGTGCAAAATATAAAACTGCTGGGCTGCTTGTGGCTGAAAACTGGAAACGATGGCTTCAGTGATTCCTTCCTGAGTTCCTATAAGTAATTTTCAGTCTGGCCTTTGCCTCTTAATGTCTTTCAGCCAGGAATTGCCTAGCATTGTGGATAGCTCTCTTCCATTTTTCTCTCCACTGCATGCTAAGTCTTTTAATGACCCTTTCTATCAGTCTTCCTTTGTGCCTGCCTGTACCACAGGGATGTGGAGATAGTAGTGGGAAGGAGAGGATAAAGGAAATAAAACGTCTACTCATTTTCTTCCACGTCCCCGCGGTGTGGCCTGCACGCGGGTGGGGAATGCATAGCCCCTCCTGGGGCATTGTCCGGCTCCCCCTGCACACGGAGTATCTGTCACTGCCACGTGTAACACGGCGCTGGTGCGGAGCAGGTGCTGCGCACACCCTTGCTGGGCTTCACGGTGGTGGGTGGCAGCGGCCCCTGTGCCGCATTCAAACACAGCACCCCAAAAGTGCCATCTGGGTGGCTGGCATGCGCCGTTTCCCCCTGTACCCGCTGCCCACATTTCACAAGCTTCCGCCTTTATAACTGCAGCCCCTGCTCCCTCCCGAGTCGGGATTGTCACTGCGTGTTTGTTGGAGTGCCTTGTGAGCCAAAGTCTGCTGCTGTTGCAAAATCAGTGGCAGGGCCCGTTCTGCCAATGTCGGTGACATCAGTTGATAACATCTGAAGAGATGACATGTGTTTTGTTTTCCCTGTACAAATATTGGGAACTGCCAGAAGCAGGATATGGGACAGGGTGGTCCAGAGGGCTGTCCTGCATTGCAAACCCCATGTCAGTGCCTGCCTTCTCTACTTGAACTAGGTTTTTTCTGTTTTACTGATGTCACCCATCAATTAGCATGTCGCAACATGCTTGCTATGATCCGGTGGGAAGAGCAAGAAATAATTGTATGGAAAGGAAGAAGTCCTCTGACAGCTGTGATCCTCAGGTGTTAGCTCTGTTTTGGGAATAACATTGCCATAAGAGAAGATCAAAAGTCGCCATGCAAATATTGTGGGTTTTCTTAATTGTATTCTGTGAACGCAAACTCTGTGATACTTCTTCAAATACAGCAAGGAAGACAATGCAAAAAGTAAAAATGCCATTCCTTCATATTTATCATGTGTTGGGGTGACCAAAATCAAACAAAGCTAAACAACTCACTGTGAAAGTAAATATTTGCATAGCTATAAGAAATAAATGGGGAAATTAAAAGAATCCCTTTATGATGAGCAAGATTAGTAACTATTTGCCTTTAATTCAGCACGTTAACATTGTGTTCTCCATGGTGTTCAGTGGTCCTGGGTCTAAGCAGAGCCTTTTGTCTCGGGTGGAGTTTTCACCCGTGAGAGTGTTTGTGTTTGAGAGGGCCGTGTTCAACAAGCTGCGCGTGTAACCAGGCAGAGGCAGTTAATTTGACTGGCAGTGATGCCATTCCCTTTCTTTGTGCGCAGCTCTAGGTGTTTCAGTATAGTTACGTGGTTGCTCATTCATGCACAGGCATAAGTTCAGGAGCCTGTGGAAGTGCATCCATTTAAATATTTTTTTCTTTTCCCTGCCTTTCACGCAGACTTAGTGAGCTAAATAGCTAAAAATCCTCAGGGGTTTAAAGGATTAATTCAGTACAATTGTTAAGGTTTAGGAAGGGCTGAAAATATGACAGTAGGTGGATGCTGAAGGTTCTGAGTAGAGGACTAGAGCCTCCCCTGTTATGGGTATAAATACCACTGTGGGAGGGGGGCTGGCTCATTTGTGGGGATTTTATAGCTGGGAAACAAACACACGCACACAAAAAAGTGATGGCTGACCTGGAAGTTTTGCACTGGGCAGTTTGGTGAAGCCAAACTGGGAAGATGTTTTTTTGTTAAGGGTGGCAAATTTGTTTCTCCTGCCAGATTGCAAGGTCAGCGCTAGTTTTTAGTCCCCCTTAGCTGGACTCTTTTGTTTCCACTGGTTCCTATAAATAATCTGTCCCTTCACATTTTTCTGTCTCAGGTACTGAAAAGTTCAGGCCAGAAGTTTTCCTGCACTCTCCGTAGCCACCACCTGGCGCTACCTCGAGAAGCAGCAGTGTCGGGAAGGCAGGATCTGCCCTGAGGAGAAGCCGCGGGAAGGCTGCGAGGTGCTGGGGTGAGGCTCCTCGTGAGGCCAGCCGTGCCTCCCCATGCCGGCCACCATGGACACTCTGTCCCAGGACTCTCTGCTGGAGTGCCAGATTTGCTTCAACTACTACAGCCCCCGCCGGCGGCCCAAGCTGCTGGACTGCAAGCACACCTGCTGCTCGGTGTGCCTGCAGCAGATGAGGACCAGCCAGAAGGACCTGCGTTGCCCCTGGTGCCGCGGGATCACCAAGCTGCCGCCGGGGTACTCTGTGTCACAGCTGCCCGATGACCCGGAGGTGATTGCTGTCATTGCGATCCCCCACACCTCGGAGCACACCCCCGTCTTCATCAAACTCCCCAGCAATGGGTGCTACATGCTGCCCTTGCCCCTCTCCAAGGAGAGGGCACTGCTGCCGG
>NW_010408735.1:17512-23837 GCF_000710305.1 Buceros rhinoceros silvestris | reverse complement strand
GCCTCCTGCCTGGCAGCCAGCAGAAGTCTCTGGCAGTGGTGACGATCCCGGCAGAGCAGCAGCCACTGCAGGGTGGCCTTCCCGCTGAGGGCGGAGCGGAGGAGCCAGACCAGAGAGGCGTTGTGAAAAACTCCACCTGGTCAGGGGTTTGCACTGTCATCCTGGTGGCCTGTGTCCTGGTCTTTCTCCTGGGCATCGTCCTCCACAACATGTCCTGCATTTCCAAGCGCTTCACGGTGATCTCCTGCGGCTGAGTCAGGGAGGGGGGTGTGCTCCCCCGGGGGTTGGTTTGGGTCGGTGGTGGTGGTGGTACCGAGCGAGACAATTCACCGCAGCTTTGCCCAATGACTGCAGAACGCTGTGCACCAGGGCAGCGGTGCACCGGCCCGGCCGCGGCCCCTGGCAGTGCAGCATCAGGCCTCCCGGCAGCGCGCGGACAAAATCACGTCCCGTGTCTGGCGGCAATGGCACTAAGGAGGACTGCATGTGTCACCATAATCATTTATCAAAGGAACTGCAACTTACAGTGATTTTTTTTTTATCGTGTTACAAAATTAAAGATATCTATGTAGCTGGTTATACTGTAAAGTATACGGTATGAGCTCTTCTCTAAACACAGTAGATTAAAATCAAAACTGCTCCGTGTGGAATTAAAGGAGGATTGGTGGGCAAGGTGTTCAATACCAGTCCACACATGCATTATTTTTTAATGGGGGGAGGGAGGGAGATTTGTAAAGCAAAGAAATCATTTAGCTGGTAAGGCATTTTATATGCTTTAAACTGCACGTTAATTCAATCAAGTTAGGGAGTTGTATGATAGTTTTTAAAAGGAAACATTTTACAAGCAATCATTTTGTTCCATTGCGTGTGGGTTTATTTCCTCTCTGTTTTTCCCCATTTTTTTTTTTCAACCACAGGGAAGTGACCCTTCCAGCATCTTTTATTTGAAAGAGCTTCTAAGCAGGGAAGCAAAGTGGGTTAGCAGGAATACCTAAAAACGCAGCCAGAACACTTCTGCTTCACGCACAGTATGGCTTTGAATGGAAACCATTGGACATACTGTTTTACCTCCAGTCTGGCAGCAGGGCTTCCCAACCACCTGGCCTTTCTAGCCACTAGTGAAGAAATGGGTCATGAGAAGTCCTAGGGCTTCTCGTGCGAGGGTGTGATAAAAAAATTATTGTTCTTTTTCTGGAGGTGGAGTTTTCTTAGTTGTTTTTAAACAGTTTAGACCTATTTTGCCCCCCTGTTTCTTAGGACATGCAACTGTGCACCCATGGATGGTGTGACAGAGGAGCTGCTGTAAGGAAGCCTCACCATCCCAACTGAGACCAAGGTCCCTTATATGCAGTCATCTAGTAAGAGGCAGTGACATAGCTGGGAGGAGAACCCAGGCCAACCTAACCCTCTACTGGGTCAGCTACCTCTCCTAAACCATTGTGGCTGTCCTGGTGTCAGAATGTCTGGGTGAGCATAACAGAGCCCTTTCCCACATTTTTGTCTTGTAAGTGTTGGTGTTTGTAAGGACAGATTTGAAAAAAAAAAAAAAAAAACCCACAGAAAGTGTCTCTCTCCACCTGTGAGCATCGTGAAACCCCAGTCACTGGCAGTTTACTTCTTGGAAAGAGCCAAATTCCTGAACTTCACTGCAGTAGCACCTTGCTCTAAGCAGTCCCGCTAGCCTTAGTAGTACTGCTCATAAGTAAAACAGAGCTCAGTGTGAATTTGGGTATTTGGCAAATCTGAAAGCTGAAATTTGTGTGAGATTGAAGGATTGAATCAAGGGGCCTGTGACAGACCTTTAGTTAGACAGAAAAATGTGTTGATTTGCACTGCTCCTTTTTGCAAGTACAAAGCATAGCCTCGCTGAAGGGTGACCTCTTCTACCTACTGCTCTTTCTAATAATTAATTAGAGATTGCACAATGCCATATTATAACACCAGAGAACATAATTCTGAGTACACCGTGCCTAAGCTGGCCCTATAGACATCGGTGGTTTTCTGGTTATGTCACAAGATCCAGTTGCTGGTTCACAATAAACATTCCCAGCTAGGATTTCTATCAGGAACATACCTCTAACTTTGTGCTGGACTTCTTTCCCTCCCTGTTCCCAAACCACCATTTTCTTTTTTGATTCCTTTTAACTGAAGAATAGCCTATATGGTGCTTCATTGTTACGGTGTGTGTTGGGTTGTGTATGGAGAGGAACCATTGTGCTGATTTTTATCTACTGTCATATGTATGCGTAGCACAGCAAAAAGAAAAAATAATCTTCAGATAACACATTCAATGCCTTTTTCATGCAAGGCCCGTGTGCAGTATGCCTTGAACCTGGTTTACAAGTATTGTAATTCCATAGACACCTCTCCATGGCATGTTTTGTTTGGTTGCAGTAGGGAGCAGCAGGTATTCCAAAACTGGTCTTGTGAATGTGCTGGTCTTTTGTTGCCAGTAGTTAGCCAGATTTCTACTGACATCCACCCCGTGCTCCTTACTGTGTACAGGAAAGCCAGTTCACAAAAAAATCTTGCCTTTATAACGCTCTTGAGGAAGTGACCAGATACAGGATTGGACCCTCTATTGCCTTATCCCCTGTAGCAGTTGGTGGGTGTACCAGGAGAGTAGCGTAGTTGGAAGATTTTCCAAGAACAGTGCTTGTGTTTTGCACCAGCTTCTGCATTTATTTGTCCAAGTTGTCAATGACTGCACAAAACCACGGGGCAGTCAAAGAGCAGGCCCTGGAGACACAGTGCTGATAACATTAACCTCTTTCTGGCCCTACCTGCGCGGCTGAGGCTGAGGTTTCTCTGGTGATGCAAAGAACAGCTGTCCTGAAAACGGCCCTCTTCATCCCTACGTGGAGGGTGCAGAATGAAAGAGAAATCAGAAATTAGGTTAAAATACCATGCTGCGTAACACGTTATGCAACAGGCAGACCTGGAGTTGATCCGGCATTAACGACGTAAGCATTGTATTAGCAGAATACCATCCTGTATTACGTAACGCAGTACATTGTTTTGTTAATATGACTTCCCTGTACTTTTCTTGCCTGCTGAAATGCACGTTTGACCTAATTTCTCATCCAGACATTTGCCTGCTCGAAGCCTTGTGTAAGAGCAATAAGTAAAACCTCAAGATTTTTGCCTACGTGTGCACGCACAGTGTGTACGTTTGTTCCTTTTTATAAATAGGAGCTCTGGAGATGTTTTTGTTCTGGCTTTAGACTGTGACTATCATTTTAAATTTGCAGCTGCCATATCACGTTGGATCACCTAGCTTTTTTGCTGACTTGTGTAGAAGTGAACTAAGTAGTTTGTTGTAATGTACAGTGTTAAAATGTTACTCGAGTATGTCACTAGTCAAACGACTTTAAAAATGCAGTGCAGTCTGCCCCATTCCTCGGTCCCACACCTGGCATTAAAAAGTGATACTGCTATAATCACCTCTAACTTCTTTGTATTCAATTTTTTTTTAAACCAGCCTTTTCTTCGTAATATTTTTCTTTGTAGAAGCACATTTGGACTCGTGTCAAAATCGTTGGGTTCTGGGCTAGTTTTTGTTCTCTGCTGCCCAATAAGAAATCACTGCCCAGTTCCACCAAAAAAAGAAAAGAAATGTACTGTGACACAGTACTCTTTGAGCAACCGAAATTTATGCTAAAACTTGTGGGTAATTCCTCGAGCACCTGCATTTTTAGAGCAAATTACTCTGTACGAATGTGTATTTATTTGCTTGTTTAATGGGAAGGATGTGTGTGTTGGGGTCCAGCTTAATTTTTTCTCCTGGAAGGTCCCAACTTCCATTTTTGGCTTGTGCTTTCCTGGCAAACAGACTTTAGGGTTCACTCTGTGAAATTTTGTTTAGTGAATTTTAAAAATTCAAGATATACAATTTTGGTATGTGGGATTTTTTTTTTTTAGGAAATTGTTGTTCAGTGAATGTTCTTGCTTAACCAAGATGTAAAGGAGCCTGGATGTTTTGTAAACCTGGAGCAACCATGAGTCCAAAGATTCATCTTTATTGACGAAGCTCAGTCTGAATAAAACATTAGCAGGAAAAGAATATCAAGTGAATTATGGTACCTCTGTTACTTCACCATCGAATGAAGAGTGTGGAAGGGAATTTGGCAGAATTGCTCTGTGTTTTACAGGAGGGTGGCTGAAATTCTTTTCTCGGTGTTTTAAGGCAAAGTATTAAGTGGAGCTTGTGGTAAATAGTAAAAGGTAGTTGATGGTTTAATTACCTTGGAATACAGAATTACAGCTGAAGACTACTGAGACACACAACATTTTTTTTTCTTTTTTCTGTTTTAATCAGATGACTTTGAAAGTTTTAAGTAAATGTTTTGCTTAGGAACATGATGGATTATTGGCCTTGGCTTGAACGTGTATTGCACTGACTGTCTCGCTGGCTCTCCCTTTCTATTGGGCCCTCCTTCCCAATCACATTATTATTACTGGAGCCCTGGGCAGCCAACCTTTCTAATACTGCAGATGCTTCTCTGGAGTAGTGATGGCTGACCTTGCACTGTTTTCGTTACAATCACAACAGGGCTGAACCAAAACCAAACAGTTCATGCATGATTAGAGCTCTTCTGTGGGTGTAACAAAAGCTCCAGGCACCAGCCTCCTGTGTAAACTGGTCCAAGCCTCTGTGTTCCCTGGATGTTTTCACAGCAATGCCACGTAGTGGAGGATGTTGCCTCCTCCCAGTCATAGAAAGGGACTGCACCCACAGCTAAATTGCCCACAGGGACTGTGGCCTGCTGGCATGAGACACTCGTGTGAGTGCTGCAGGAGACAGCAGACTTGACCTTCACGTGTCAAGTGAACATGTCTTAAGTAAAAGTTGGCGTTGAAACTTGTGCTAGTTGCATAGGAAGTGTGGCTCAAGATTTGTTTTTTTTCAGAATTTTTCTATGGGCAGATGAAGCCGGGAGGGAGGGGGGAAGATATGTGGCAGCAGATGTGTCCCAGCATCATCTGGGAGACTGCTGAAGGATGTGTTGGCCCTGAAGGCAAAGGTTTTTGTGCAAGAGCTTCTGTAGAGCAAGATTGTCTGGAAATGCTGCAATGAATGTACAGCGTGTTAGTGACCTTTCTGGTGCTGTACGCTGTCCATAGGCCTGACAGCTGGGGCTGTTGTGTTCTTTGTCCCTTTACCTCTTACATGGTCGTGTCGACAGGCAAAGCTGCTTGCTTCATCCTCAAGTTGAATGATTTTACAGATATTTCTTAAGTTTCCCTCAGCATCTCTAATGAAAAAGATTACCTTCCAGGTTCAGTGAAATTTAATCTTAATAAATGTTCTGAAAATGCATTTTTCAAACATTTCCTTGTGCCTCAATACATATTTATTGTAGGTCTAAATAATTTCTGTAATTGTTTTGTTAAAGATCCACAGCCAGAAGAAAATATTTCCTGGCCCCTCTATCCATCCCACAGTCCCAGATCTACACAAGTCTGTTTTCACTCTCCTCATCTGTATCACCCTGAAGCTCCTGAGTGTGGGGATGAAACAGGGACTCCTGGGCATGCAGAGAGTCCCTATACAGGGGAGCGCAGGGACAGTTTTCCATGCTCGGGGGAAGTATGCCCACAGCACACACATGTAGAAAGAAGCCAAGAGGTAAACAAGGGCCTCAGGCTCTTCTCTCTCAGGAAGGTCATGTATTTTTTGGTACTGGGATGCTGAGGTGCTGAGTTAGCTTGATAGCATGGAGCCTAGCACACCTGCATTTCATGTGGGCTGCTGTCCCTTAGGAGTTGTCTCCTGCAAGCTGACTCCTAATGCTGTTGGATCGGACTCTGCTTCACAGGTGATGTATGACCTGACGTTCAGATGAGGAGCCACATAATTGCTCCGTGCTTCCAGGCTGGGATGTCCACCCAAAAGGGAACAGCCAAATGCCTGGGCTTTTAGTTTATTGGGGGTCTCTTAAGTTCAAGTGGAGAGCTTTCAAAACAGCTGCATGAAGCGCTCTTGAAAGGCTGAAGGAAACATACAGACTTGGCCTGAACTGGTTTAAAAGAGTGAAGAAAGGGTGTAAAGGACACCTAGAAATGAGCAAATGATTAGGCAGTAGCCTAGAAATTCAGAACTGTAAGTGCAAAACCATCAGCTGGACATGTTTTGCAATGGCCTGCATATATCATTTCTGTTAGAGCTTATCTCAAGAATGGCAGTGAAACTCCAGATCCTGCTTTTCCTTCAACACCTTTAAGGTGGGAAGCTGCGTATTTCAAAAGTGCAGTTTTCCACCTAACAGAAAAACTTGATGGGTGTGCAGAATTTTTTTTGGGTGCTGAATCATCACTCAAGACC
>NW_010408735.1:0-17325 GCF_000710305.1 Buceros rhinoceros silvestris | reverse complement strand
CAGGAAAACGTCGGGATAATAAAGAAAGCAAAGTCTTGGATTCTTGTTTTATTTGTGGGTGTGTTGTCTGAACTTAAAAAAACCCCATGGGGACGTCTCCCAGGACAAGTAATGTAGTTGACAACATTGATAAAGCCCAACAGCTAAAGATGGGGTTTATTGCATCTATTAGATCTGAGAAGCTGAAAATGGAAGTGACTGGTACAACTATAGCACTCGAAAGAAAGAGTGGGATTAGATTAGAGGTTGTAGCTTTCTGGCTTGGTTTTCAAGATTGAATAAATAAAAGAAATGAGAAACCCGAGTAGTTTCATGCTGAAGGTGATTTACTTGCCTATCTTGAGAATTTCAAAAAGATATGTGTGTATTGTCACTGTGCTGATGAGTTTTGGAAGCACTGCCCTATAGGTGCCTGCATGCACTGACTAGGTCTGAATTGTTGGGGTTTGCATCTGCTGGAGAGAAATCTCTCTCTGCCTCAAGGTCTGAAGCAGTCTTCCCCTGCAGGAGGGTTTGAGTTCATGCTGACATTGTAAAGTATGTGATCTCACTCTGAAGCGTTTAGGAATGGTGGTGGATCTTACAATGCTTCCAAAGCAGCGTGTCATGAGGTAGGCACGTGTGGCATGAAAGGGAGCTCAGTTCCCAAGCATGGCCAAAATGCTGACCAAACCGCAAATGAATAGTTCCTTGCTTAAATTATTTGAAATAATAGTCGCAGATGTTCCTCAAAGATTTGCTTAAGAAATGTATTGAAATATCTGGGACATGATTTGGGAAAATATATTGAGACAGCTCTAAAGCATTAAATCTAAGGAAGATAAAAGGGATTTGGTCACACATGATTAAATACTTTCTTGAATAGAGGTGGACTTTACACTTAGGTGTTTGTTTCTCGATACATGGCTAGCCTGTATGATTCTTAAAGAACATTTGAAGTAATAAGCTTTACTTTGGGGAAGGTTTTATTTTGAAATTTGAAAGCACATTGACTAGGAGAGATTTTGCAAAAATCAGAGGCAGCTGTTTTCAAGTGTGGAAACCTGTATTTCTGTAACTCCTGTTTGTAATTGCTCATTATACATAGCTGAGAATTCTTAATTCATGGTGGAGAAAGAGAATAAAAAGCTTACAGTTCAAATCCACACTAAAACCCACCCTAGGAATCCAGAGTGATGATGATTTAAAAAACTCAGGAGAAACAAATTGAATTCTAATCGCTTCTTTCCTGCTGTGCTGAAATGCTGAGGGATTTGCTAAACCTACAGGTTGATTCAACTGAATCCCTGCCTAATTATTATATTTGCTAAACTGGCTAACTGCAATGGATACTTAGAGTGGTCTTTCTTGTCCTTTCTGACCTCCTCTGGTTTAGAGAAGGCAAGATTTGGACAGTTGTAGCTGGATTGAACAGCATGGTAAGAGTTGTAAAATGTTACCAGCAAGGAGTGTGGTTTTGTGATAAACAAAAAATTGCAACACTGCATGTCTCGGCAGCCACCCAGGCAGAACAAGCTTGCAGCAACTCCAGCGAACCTCCGGGATCGAGGGAAGTGTTGTCAGGAGTACTGGATAAATGAGGATATTTTTTAATATCCCAGATACTGTCTGTGTTATTGCTGATGTCTGGCATCTTTGGGTTTGGGTTCTTTCTTTTGTCCTTTGTAACAAGAAGCTTAGAAAGCACTTTTTACTGCTTCCTTAGGAGTGTGCCATCTCCTGTTTACTCTTCTTCAGCCCCTTGTTTGGCCATCCTGTTTCCCTGCAGATTTGCAAAGAGAACCTTTCCTTTGTACAGAAGAGTGACTGCAAATTTCTACTACATTTTCAGTGATGAAAACGGAAACAAGTCTCTACGGAAACAGGAACATCTCCAGGGCTCCATACAGTGTCTTATTTGCAATACTTCTTTGTCTGCTGTTGTTATCGTAGGTTTTCTCTAAATAAGTATTTTGGATTATTGTTTCTTTACTATAGCTTTAATATTAAAAAAAAACAATAGCAAAACAAGAAGAAACAATTCAGAGACTAGAAATTATTTGCACAGTTGGATTTTTAAGATTATTAACAGCTTGTTTGTTTGTTTCTTTGTTTTCAGTGTATCATCAGTATTAATTTTGTGATTCCACTTCCTTTGGTGGGGGAGGGAGATAAGGAAGAAGAAAATCCATATTCATGGCTCGGATTAGGTCTGCTGAGTTTCACAATGCATGTATGTGCTTCTGTTTTGTAATACCTCGTAAACCTCTTAACAGCTGAAACCTGCAATAGCACCAAAATCTTAATGAAATGTCACGTGCAGCCTGTTAAGTTTAAAATGCCTGCTGAAATGTGCAGAGCCTGGGCTTTCCTGGGGCCGAGCACACAGAGCACTACACGTGGAATTAGTTGTGCCTGTCAGTTCTCTGAGATCAAACTCATGTCTTACGCCTCATTTAAAGCCGTTAGTGGACTCTGACTCAGAGGATCTCTCTTGTATGTCCTATACGCTGTGGCAGTCCTCATTTTATAGATCTAAAGCGAGCAGTCTTTGAGAAGGAGATCCTTACCAATTTTGAGGGCAAATTATCCATCTTCTTAAGAGACCGTTAACTACTTGATTGTATCAGTGACCTGACTTTTGCCAAAGGAAGGTGGAAATTCGGTTAAATCATTCCGGCTCAGTCTGCCCACCCTGTGCGTGGTTGGTGGCCGAAGGAGAAGAGGTCTCCTGGGACAGGAGTTGAACCGGGTAAGGCTTGGGTGTGACCCACCACAAATTTCTGTTGAAACAATGGCCCCAAAAGGACACACTACAAGTACTCTCCTCGCTGGAATGGTCCAATATTACATCTCTGGTTAGAGCGTGGGATCTTACGGTTACTCTGCTGTAGATATGACTTCAAAGGCTTAAAAGAAATACGAGAACTTCCTGTAAGATTCCTTCAGCTTTCTAAGCCATCACATAAGTAGAGCTCTCCTGGCCACCCAGTATCCTGCAAAGTGGAGAACCTGCCCTGCTGTTCAGCTTCAGGTGAGAAAGGTGAGTTCCAAAACAGGCTGCCTCAAGGCAGGGCGCTGCATCTGTTGCTGCGCTGAGGGTTAGCGTGCTGCTCAGATGCTGTTTTGTGGTAGGCTCTAAAAAGCATTTCTTATCCTCTTCCCTCTTTCCCCACCCTCATTTGGTTTGTAACTGTGTTGGAAAAATAAAAACAGGCACTAGGAAAAACAAAAAGAAGAGTAAAGCTGTTCTTCATTAAGGCCATGTTTATACCATCTGTTCCGTATCTATTTAAGCTCTGTCGGAAGAAAGCAGAGGTGCCCCTGAATATCAGCTCTGCTCCAAAGGAATCCCAATAGGCTTCCTGTTTCGGAGACTAAACCTTGTTAAGCAGAGGGCCTCTGAGAAGCAAAATATTTATAAGCCCTGGGAGCCAGCAGATATGGTCAGTGGTGCGCTAGAAAGTGCGGTGCAATTGCGGTGGCCATCCTTCCAAGGAGACATTCTCCCTGCTGCAGCCCCTGTGGTTCAAGACCAGTGGGCTGGTGTGTCACAGGGCTGCAGCAGAGAGGGCAAAATGGGCTCAGCACACATGCACTCATTCTCTAGGGGAGCTGCTTGTCAGTATTTCAAGCTAGTGCAGCTGATACCAGTTTAGATAACTTCAGCTGCAGTATCCCTAATTGTTTCAAAGGCTTTGCAAGCGAGCTGTAGTCTAAAGCAGGGCTAAAAAGCCCATCCCAAAGGGCCTGTCTTTGCCCTATCCCTATTAACAAAGGTGTCTGTATTAATGGTAGGAAGGAGTGAGGATGGTTGGGGTTTGGGTTTGGGGGGTGGGGGGTGGTTTGGTGACGACAAATAAAATTTGACAGGTGTAAAAACACAAAGGCAAAGGAAAATTACTGAACAATCTTCATGTCAGCTGAAGTGTCCTCGGCACAGCTTTGAAATGAGAGCTAGTTCTCTACTCGGTGCCAACCCTGAAGGTGTGTGAATATATTCCTGCATTTCATATGTTAATTAAGACAAAACCTGAATGAAGGTTTGGCTCTTATTTTAAGAATCAAAGTCAGAAAGGCCTTCCTCTGCTTGGTAGTGCCACTGTCCTCCTCTCTCCCACTCTGGACTTTCAGGCTTGTTAATAGTTGCACCAGAAGCTGGAAGGTTGAGTCTAGCCTCAGGCACGCAGGTATTACATGGCTCTCCAGCAGCTCTACCACCGTCTCTGCTCCTTGTTTTACACTCTGTTTTACACGGTCCCTTGCTCACCCGGGCTCCCTCCTCACCTCTCATTAATTATATTCAAGCAGGCTGGCACTGTGCAGTGGCTGTGAACTGAAGTCCTTGACGTGTTTTGGAAGGAAGAACACATATAACTTGGTTTTAGACAAATTCCCCATCTTTTTTGGTGAGAGTCTAACGACCCCCATCGGATACATGAGCTGCTTGGCCGCCATGTCAAAACCATGACAAATATTGACTTTATAAAGGTGAAATCGAAGCGCTGTTGATAAATCTGAATGTCTGGAGAAGCATTCTTGGCTTGCTTTGTCAGTCCTAGGATGGGTCTCAAAGATTGCTGAGTTTCTTATCACCCCATTCCTCCCCTCCATTTTAATACATGGTATTTTTGTAGGCCAGTCTCTGGAGACCTTCGTTTATATGGAAGCACTGATTTTATAAGAACTGTTCAGACACATTTGCTATGATTAAAATACTTTAAAATTATTTTCAATAGACTAGTGTGTGCTTTTCTTTTTTGATAAAAAATGTAAAATTGCCTGGGACACTCACTCATCGGTTCCACTGAGAGCTTTAATAGAGTCGTGCAGTAATAAAGGAAGACAGATCCTCAGCCAAGTTTCAGATGGGTGGAGGTGACTTTCAAGTGGTCGATCACAGAGCTGCTTTTATAAGCTTGTGAAAGACAGGGAGAAAAATGAATGGGTTGCACTCCCCTTCTTTCCCTGGGCAACTTTACCACTGCAAGTTTGGTACAACTTTGGCCTTGGGTGCAAACCTCTGTCGTTTGGGATGGGATCTGTTGTGACATCTCTCTGTGAATGCTGTGTGCTACCTGAGTGTACACATGCTCGTGTACACATGTGCCTATGCCCATGTGTGTAAGGCTAGAGATACTCTCTCACCCCCTTAACTGATGCGCATCCTTATAAACGTTAAATTAATGGGCTACTGGTGTTAGTGGGTGTAAATCCAATGACTTCAGAGGAGTCTGAGGATTTACAACACTCAGGGTGAGGACCAATAGATACAGATTTTTTTTTATATTCAGCAGTCTCTGATGTTGCAAATGAATGTATTGCTGTGAGCAAAAGTGTAGCTCATTTTCCTTCCATTTTTAAGCCTGGTTTCCTATGGGAATGAGACATGCACACTCACGCTCTGCGTCTGTGTGTCTTTTTCCACTGACCTTTCAAACAAAATTTAACATGGTGATAGCCATCTAAAAGATAATTAAATTTCTGTTTTGATGATGTGTGGGTAGAAATGCAGATAGAACTGAGAGAGGGAGATCCTGTGTGTGCCAAAGGTATGAAGAAGCTACAGTGTGTACTTGAATCTCATTAGAAAGACCACATGGGAGATGCTCCCCAATAAATGACTCAGGCAAAAGACAAACTTAAATTGGAGCTTGCAGTGAACAGTGAGACAAATGCACAGGAAATAAGATTTTATTTGTTCTTCTCTTCATGTAAGTCCTTTTCAGGAATGCAGCCTCCTCTAGCATTATATGTACATATATATATATATATTAGTATTGAGCGGTGAGTTATTGTGGTACTTGTGGCCTGTGTATAGCCTAGGCCAAGTGGAGTTTTGCAGTCACAAGAAGCTGAATCTCTTAATTAGTAGTGCCATGACACAACTTCTATTACATCACCTTGCATTTAGTGACTTTTAGCAACTAAGCTTGGGTCACCCAATTTCACTGTGATGGGACAAATACCAATTGGCAGAACTGCATAGGAGAATCATCAAAGAAGGGAAATGCCTGATGATTATGTGTTTGATTGTTTTTTAATATCAAAACCAAGGCAAAATCATACAGTTCTCTGTCATTTATGATAGTTCAGTAAATATGGTTGTTTTAGCCAGGATGAACTAAGAGTATATGTTAAGTCTGTCAGGTGAAGTGATGAACTGAGGAAAAACCATGAGGTTTTGTGCCTGTAAGCTAATCTTCTTCAAGCCTACGGTAAGCGTAGCCTACATCAAAACTAGATACAGGCAGGCGACAAATGCCCTGCATTTGCCTTAGGTGTGCCACTTAGTTGGGGCATTGAGAGAGTAAGGGAGAGGTGATCTATGGAGGAGAGAGAAAATTTTATTGAGAGTCAAGAAAGCTCTTAGCCAAACAGAACAGGTAGAAAGTGAAAGAGAGATTTCACCAGTGAAAAATTCAAGCGGTTAGAGGACAAAAGGCCTGAGGGAGGCTTACACCGTAGCATGAAATAGTGATATTCAGTAGATCCCTTTCTAACGGATGAGGAAAACTCAGGAACAGTGGAAACAAATAGCAATGTTTTTTCTTTCCTGATGCCATCAACAGACAGGCATAACGGGCATTTCCAGCGTCCTTAAATTCAGATTCCTTAAATGCCAGATAGAGCTTCTGAGTAAAGCTGAAAAAAAGGGAATTTGACGGTCTTAGTGCTGTGAGTCTCATATAAAGGAAGTTTTTCAAAGACTTGATGCATTGCTTCACTGAATAAAAGCCTTTCTTACATTATCAAGCTAACTAGAATAGGTTCAAGAGTATTAAGCACTAAAAACACATCTGGGGAGCAGAAATTGTGTGTCAGCAGTTACTACTTCAAATAGATGGAGAATGAGAAGGGGGAAAGAAATAAAAAGACTGACATAGGCTTACCTGGGGGTCAGATAACTCTTAAGGAGCTCCAGGTTCCCCTGAATCCTTGCACTCGGCTATTTTGCTGCAATCAAGGGCTGCGTCTACAATGTGGGAGTCATATATGGCACCATATAATGTGGGTGAGCATCTGGCCAGCAGTAACATGCTCAGCTCTTTGTGTAACAGTCAATGCACGGGGTGCACAGGGAGACTGCGCAGGGCAGGTTTGCTCTGCTGGTCGTGCCTTTTGGTGCAACATTTCTGCACTTTTTCTGGGTATGAAAGTAAAGCAAAATGAAGCCAGTTGTAGCCATTCTGCTGCTGGGGTTTCTCTCTCTGTTGCCTGTGTGGGAAGGTGGGAGGAGGCTCCCCCCCAAGAAGTGGAGTGAGGCAATAGCTGCGCACAAAGGTGTGAAAGATGTTGTTCCACCAAAGCCACCCCTTTACTGCCAGCTGAAGCATTATGAAAGATAGCTGGTAGCTGAAGTCTTATGCAGGAAGACAGGTTAAATTATCACAGTGTTCCTCATGGCCTCCAAGGCAATGAATCTGTGAAGCAGTGAAGTGGGTTGTTGCTTTCACCATGGAGGAATTCATCACAGTAGCTGAATTAATGAATACTTTTCAAAAATTTCTCCTGCTATCTGAAGGACTGATTTGCTGCCTGCTGTTGGGTTATCTGTGGCATTTTTAAGCTTCAACTAGGTGACTATACTGCTTTGTGTGTTTAATGCCAGCATACAGACTTCCTAACCTTGATGATGTTCATTGCTTTGCTTTCTTCTTGATGATGGTATTGTAACAAGTTACCCAGCTAAGAGCCTGTTACCCCCTTCCCTTGTAGCTACCTTAGAGTTTTCTCTGCTCCTTCCAATGGGCGTGGTAGGAGCAGTAAGGCTGTGACATTTTGTTAGTTTTAGGCCACGTGGTCTGCATTTGAAGATGTAGCATAAGCCTCTCTACGGCACCAGGGAAAGGAGAATGATGCAAACAGGTCAGAAGAGTGGCTGCAGAAGAGCTTGTAAAGTCCTAACTGCAAGGCATACTGCTGGCTAGCTGTACTTCTTGCTTTGCTGTTGGCCTTAGGCAAATACACGTCCTGAGCTGGGTTCAGTCAGCACAGACTATTGCCAGCGCTCTCCCGATCTGGCGTTATCCCTTACATTTTATTCTGTATGTGCTTCTGTTACCTGTCATGGGCTTAGAGCTGTGGCGGAACAGTCAGAAGGCGACTAGGGCCAGGGCTGATTGCAAAATGCAGTGGGCTAAATTAATCCTTCAGGAAACTTTACAGAGTAGAATGTTGTTTCTTGTGTTTCCTGGCACGTCTGAAAAATTTATTGGTAGAATACATACAGTGGCATGGCTGACAATGAATATGCTGTGGTTTTCACTCTGACACTATCTTTTACCACAGAATACCAAGTCTTCTAACTCATACAAATTACTTGAAGCCTTTCATCAGCCTTATATACAGCTTTTGCTACTGAGGCATCTGAGTACTTGGTGTTGCCTTCAAAGCTGGTGTGCCCAGGACTGACCAAAATCCCCAGACTTCGACAAATAAGCTGTCTCCTTCAGAGTCAGTGAGCTAGCTCTTCATCACACCTTTATTCAGGAAGAGATAAAAAAAAAATTAAAAAAAGGCTGTAATTTAGGACAAATTCAGGGGAATGACAACACACAAATAACAAGATAAACCAACACTTTAATGATTTCATCTATTACTGCCCCAGTGAGAAAGCCAGGACGCTTGCCTGTGGTGGGCAGGCGGGCAGCTTCCCAGTTACTGCTCTGCTCAGTCCTGTTCCCAGCCTAATTAATTGGTCACAGGTGCAGATGGGCACATTAATGGCACCAATGAATCACTTTTGACCAGCCCCTGTCCTGCCTCTGTAAGGGGAGCAGTGGAAGCTGGGCAGCTTTCTGTGGTGGTTCTGTGAGGAGGGGGATAAATCACGAGGGCCCAGCTCTGCCACCTCTATTCTTGCAGAGCAAGGTCCCTTGCAAGGAGAGGTGTTTGAAGTGCCAGGACTAATGGTGAGTACAATACTCTCAGCATGAGTAAGCGTTACTGAACAGCAGATTAGCACGCTAAGCCAAGCGCTTATCTGAAACTAAGTGTTTTCCTCTACTTACGCCCTGAGAATCTTGTCTCCAATTATGTTTGTTTTGCTTGTTTTTTCTTTTTTCTGTGTGTATTCAAATGTTGATAAGAGAGGTCTACATTGAGACCAAAGGGTGGATAAGGTCTGAGTGGCACAGTAAAATAAAAGTACTTGGGTGGAGTTCTGCTCTGCTAGATTGTACTTTACCTGCTATTGTCTTTATCTGGGTTTGAAGTGCTAATGTACCTAGGCAAGAAAACAAATTTACAATGGCTTAGTTAGGAGTTGCCTCTCCAGGAAGAGCTGGATTAAGCAAAACATAGTCTGAAATGAGGCTGGATTCCCCTGGGACATATTGAAAGGGAGCTTGTTGAAAATAGAACAGTTGTGTGCTATCAAATTAACACGGATCCCTGTTGGTGTGGAGTTGCTGAAGGCAGCCTGCAGGCAGATGCCCAGTCCCAGGGCTGCATTGCAGAGGTGTGCAGCAGAGTGGTGGCGCCCCAGAAGGACCAAATCCCCTACAGTCATGGCTCCTTTTTTTCTGGGAAGCAACTGCTCCAGTTTGCCTCTTTCTGTAGGTGAAACTATGCTACTCCTACACCAGTTGCTCCCTGTCAGCATTGTCCTTTCTCACAGCTCCCGTACCAGCCCTGCTTTCGCTACTCTCATTGAAGTGCTTTTCCCCAGGGGCCCTTTTGGTGCTGGGTCTGAGAACACCCTCCCTTCCTGATGCTCAACTTTCAGATGTGGGTTCCAGTCCCTCTCCCTGCCCTCCTATCCCGTGCGGCTCTGCGTTAGCCCCCTGCCATGCTGTGCAAGGGAGGCTCTTGTTGATCTTTCCTCTCAGAACTGTGAAGTCCTGTGCCTGCCAGCAGTGCATTTGGGCGAAAGGAGCAGGGCTGGAGTGTTGTGTGTGTTACAGCTGAGGTAAAGAGAGGGTGGAGACAACTGCTGGTGCCGTAGCCTTTATCTCAAGATCCTGTCCTCAGCCTCTTCCTCCTCAGCGGCTGGCTTCCTACCAGAAGTCTGGTAGGATTTACCAGAAGCAGAGTAGGAAATTAGTCCATAAACTTTCCTGTGGCTGACAATCTGCTGCCTGAAAAAAATTACTACTTTGCTCATGTCAAGAGCCAGTTCTGAGAGGAGGGCAAAGATTTCAACTTCCTCAGCTGGCCTATTTGGAGGTCAGGAGGTGATTTCATTAGCATGTGCAGGCACCTGAACACAATAGAGAAGCTAGTGGTGGCACTGCTTTTTGACCTCCCCGATAAACACACAGCGTTTTTCAGTGCTTTTTGGCAGAATATTGAATGGAGCAGCATTGTGCTTGCTACTGGTGCCGAGAATCCCCTGAGATGCCTGATGAACATGCCCTGTTCCCTTACTTTGGGCCATGGTAATCAACAAAACTGAGGGCAGCAAGAAAATTTCCCTTCAGGATCAGATGGGTGTTGGTGCTCCATCGTTTCATGGGCAGGGAGGTTCAGCTGTTGGGGTCACCTGCACACATCTGCCAAACAGGCTTAGACACTGGAGAGTCACCAGGGGGAGATGATGCCTCTTTCCTGCTTTCCTCATAATTTGGCTTATGGAGGTGTGACACATACGTGTAGCATCAGGCTATTTGGATGAAACTGGGAAATGATGAGATGAGATCAGGCTATGTGTTCTAACAATCCCTGATACCTTTCAGTTCCAGAATGCTGTGTTTTTTGAGATGTAGCATAGGCTACTTCGTCAAGCCTAAAAGAAAAAAAAAAAAAACAAAAACAAAATCCCAAACCTACCAACCCTCCACAGATTACTGCCTCCTGCAGACCTTGTGCAGCAATTACCTTAATACCTTTTTAAAAATATGAGCAGGGTTTGTTTTTAAATGAAGGCTCTGACCTTGATCTCTTGAGAATACATGGCTGTATTCAGTTAAAAATGAACTGCTTAAAACTTGTTTAAAATGTTGCCATGCATTGTTTAATGCAGAAAGACGTTTCAGATCAGGTTTATATGAAAACCACTACAAAATTGAATTGTATATTAATGTCTCAAAATTTAACCAATAATTAAAACAACTCTTTCATTGCTTTAGAAATTATTTAATGGTTGATAAGTTTGAAGGCAAACAAAAGTGAAAATTTCAGGAAAACATGGTTTTGTCCTTTACTCTGCTAATGTAGATGTTGGCGCTAGTGAGCTGTTCCTCTTTGTATGCCTGAATGGTTTTGGTTAAATGGCAAGTATGATAGACGTATCATGTCAGAACTAGGTAAGTTATTCATAAAAATTATTAAAAAACAAAAAAGCAAAGCGCAGTCAGGTGTTCCTTCACAGTTATCCCAATCATCTGGTTGGAAAAGACCTTTAAGATCATCGAGTCCAATCATTCACCCTGCACTGCCAGGGTCCTTAAACCATGTCTCTCAGTGCCACATCCACACAGCTTTTAAACACCTCCAGGGATGGAGACTCCGCCACCTCCCTGGGCAGCCTGTTCTAGTGCTTCACGACCCTTTCTGTAAACAAGTTTTTCCTAATATCCAACCTAGATCTCCCATGGTGCAACTTAAGGCCATTTCCTTTCATCCTGTTACTTCTTACATGGGAGAAGAGACCAACGTCCACCTTTCTACAACCTCCATTCAGGTATTTGTAGAGAGCGATAAGGTCTCCCCTGAGCCTCTTTTTCTCCAGGCTAAACAACCCCTGTTCCTTCAGTCGCTCCTCATAAGACTTGCTCTCCAGAACCTTCACCAGCTTTGTTGCCCTTCTCTGAACATGCTCATTTTATAAATGTACATGTGTATATATTCAGTTGTGTGTATTTTTATCTTTAATGATATTTATATTGTAAAATATCATATGGCATTCCCTGAGAAGCCTCAGAGGCATAGTGTAAGTTTTTTTGCAAGGTTATAAAAAAACTCCTAGGGAGTAGCTTGCAAAAACCTTCCATCTAAAATAATAATAAGGTTGGAGATTTTATTCTTCAGTGCAACTCACCTCAACATGGAGCTTTTTGGTTTTGCAAGGAGCATCTCTCTCTGCTCTTTCACTCTTTCATACATGCTCACATAGAGATATACCTTCTCATGTGATGTGACTCCAAATTACTAGATACTCGTATTTTGATGTTAAAAGACCATCTCTTTCTCTCATCTTGCAAATAATATGCTGTGATGGTCCTGTGTGAATCAATCTTCTTTATGCACTGATGTAATATGCATGTGAAAAACTGGAGGGATGATTCACAATAAAGCTGCAAGGGTATTATAATAGACCACATGTTGTCTCTGAGTACCCCAGTGCATTCTCAACCATACTTTTTTGTTCAGAAGTCATCAGGAAATTATTCAGATGTATATGAAAGCAAAAAGTATGGTGAACTGTGGATCAATGGAGATCATATGGATCTGGTTTCTGATTTTTTTTTTTACTCAAAATTAAAAATGCGTTTGCTGCCACCGCACTGAAGATGGTTGCTTTTGCTGCTATTCCTTTGACTAAGTATTTGAGGGAAGCAAACGAAAGTGGACACTCCTGAACACATTACTCAGTTAATGATCTCAGAGCAACTGGCATAGTTTCCAGTGTGTTTTCACTGCCAGCTGAATGCAAGTGAGACTCTTGCCTATTTCTGGTTGTTCTGTTGATTAATGGGACTCTCTTTCTTTGCTGCAACACTTCCTGGACTTTTCTTCTCCAAAGCACAGCTGCTGCTAGAGCACTACAGTTTCACACAGTCCATAACCACTCAAGAGCCCTGGAAACACAAAATAATTTGTATGCCTAGGCAAGTTGCATAACTTGGAGCTGAATCCTGAAAATGTGCAAAATGTTTCGTAGGAGACGTTATGTTAGAGTTTCATCAGGTATAAGAAATCAGGCTGTGGGCAGGCAGGTTGCTGGGAAAAGGGCACTGTAGTAAATGCCCCTTGCACTGTGCACATGTGGACGTAACCTGAACTGAATTGCTGGGATTTCTTACAGTATAGCAAGGTATGTGTCCTCTCTTTCGTTATCATCTCTGTGGGTCTTTACTTTTTCCTTCTCACCAGCAGTGCAACAATTCATTTTTCTATGGTTATGGATGGCATCTCATGCAGGAGAAGAAAATACATCATTTTCAGGATAATTCTGCTCGTGGAGCTTTGGCCACCATGCAAAACAGTCTGGGTCCAGCCTGAGGAACACCTTTAAGCTAGAGAGGTGCTAGGGCTTCCTTCCACAACATTTCCCAGGATGGAGGTTGTCAGTTGGAAAAATGCTATGCAGCTGTGTTTGTTCCTTGGAAGGGTTTGGGCAGCATCCTGAAAGCATTCAGAGCTGTGGGGTGGGAATGAACGAATGAACGTCAGGCTTCTCCAAGACTGCTGTGCTACAGGGCTTATTTGGGCTGTGCTTGCAGGCTATATGTTTTTTTCCCTGCCAGCTGGAGCTGCACAGCTTGTTTTCAGCCACAGGCACCAGAGCTCTGCTCCTTTGTAGATTGTACAGAGGAGCCGTGCTTATGGCCCATCCAGAAATCTTGAGGATCAGATAACACCTTTCATTCCTTACTCATAAATCATCCAAGAGAGATAGTGTTTGCCTCCAGATTTAAGAGCTGTTCTTATTAAGGTGTCTGCAGATTGGACCGATAGCAAAAATAAGCTGGATGTAGAAAAACAAAGACACCCCTCTGGCCTTTCGAGGCAGCAGTGAAGCTGCCACCTAGAAACCATCAGGGATGTGTACCTTTCTCTCCTGTTTTGAGCCAAAGGGCAGTGGCTCTTCTATTAGCTTTTCCATGAGCTGACTTTCTGTGTATTGATTTTATGACCTTTCAAGTGCTGCCTGTCAGTATTCTGCACTGACAACTTTAGGAGGATCAGTTATTTGGTCAGAGATTGGAAAAATGTTTATAGCTCCGGTTCTTTCAGTCAGATGGGTTCCCGAAACCCACAGAGCTGAATGATGATATCATTTCTCACCTCCAGCAGTACTGTACTGCACAATCAATGCAGTTGCTCAGAGAATCAAGAGAATTCAGGCCACAGAACTAGCCTTTAGTGTCCATTTCTGCCCTTAGTGAAGTTAGGGGCTAATTTCTTCAGGATCAGAGTGGTACCTGTGTGCGTATGTTCATGCACTCATCTGCTGAACTCTGGCTGCATGCCACCTATGTTGAATTCTGCACCTAAAAATAGCTTTCTTTGTGGAAATGAGAGGTTTGCTTTGTTCATGTTTGTTCCTTTATCCCCAGCTGCTTGTTTCTGTCTGTCACCAGCAACAAAGTCTCATTGTTTTGGTGCTCTGACTGGGACATGTTAAATGAATCCTGTTTTCAAAAACTGCTGAGTGTCCAAGTCCTTGAGAGTTTAACCTTGGCTAGCCAAAATGGTGGTAGTTGCACCCTATCTTCATAGTATTATTGGCCTTAGATGCAGCTTTCTGCATCTTAATTCAAGCCCTCCCAGTTTGTGATTGTCAAGGAGAAGAGATAGTAGATTGCTCTTCAGATATTCATCCTGGCCTTTTGTAGAAAATAATGCCACTTCTTTGCCAAGTGATCTCTCACTTTTGTTCCTTCTCATCCTGCTGACGATTCATCCTCCATTCACCAGGCTGCAAACAACCTCATTTTTCACACCTACTTCTCCATTTGTACTTTAGGTTCCTGCCCATTGCTCTTCCTTAGCAACAAGCTCATTCACATTCCATATTCAAAACCCACAATGTGATTCATTGAACGGAAAAGTGCTTTTGCTTTGCACTGTTTTTCTGAGGCTGACCTGGAGGATGACATTGTAAACGAGCTCTGATATCTGAATTGCTTTGTCCTGGTTAGGAAAGTCCATAGAAAATGGCAAGGAACTTTTTGTCTTGAGGGGGGTCAGCTGCTTATCTGAAGTCTCTTCTTGCTGATCTTATGTCTTTGCTTCCTTCTGTTGCATGTGGTGTATCACTTTCAATTTTTAGGCTCTTGAGGGTTATTTTTCAAAAGGACAGTTTGCTACAGACAGCTTTCGTGAAAATAACCAACCTCCAATAGAACAGAGGTGATACTCAGGTATGAAAAGAGGGGAATGAGCTGGACATTGGAAATGTTGTAAACCATGTGAATGCTGCCACTCTAATTTTGCTGGTTCGAGAAGTTCCAGACTGCGTTATCAAGATCATAAAAATTAATGGGGAAAGTCACACCTCATGGTAGAATTTGACTTACAAACTTCACATTATTATCTAAATTCTTTGTTATTCATTCAGAACAATATTCCATTTTTTGAGGCACATCACCAAAATGTAACAACCAAAGATTAGTCTTCTGATTTTTGTTTTCCATGCATTAATATGAAAATATTGCCCCAGTGTGCTGTCTGTTTTTCTAGATACACCCAGCTTTCTTTTCATTTCAGTCATATTCGTATCCGTGCAGTCAGGGTCTCAGGCAAGACCATTGACTACTGCTCGTGTCAACATCAATATTTATAGACACCGCTGTGAGGGCTAAGACTTTATCGTGAGACACAATGAGTCTCAATAGATGTCATGACAGACATTATCGAATGCTTTATTACTTACAGTAGTTACTGTTGTCATGCAGAATATCCCAGCTCATGACCTAAAAATGGCTTTTTTTGTGTGTGTGTAACATATTTTCAGGTAATACTTGTGACTAATTTACTGAATTAGGTAATAGTTTTTGACCTATGCCGTGTTTGGCCACAGCAAGATTCTTAGAGTCTTCTGGTGTCTGTTGTTTCAAAAAGATTTTGGAAAGAGGAAATAACAGAGGTGAGAGTGAATGGGTTTTTTGAGCGCTTGGGCACCTGGTCTTGAAATAAGACTTAAGTATCTCAGTTTATTTTATCAATGAGAATCAAGAGGTGACAGGTTTACAGTGCAGACGTTCTTTCAAGGAGAGAGAATAATGAGGTCTAGACGAGCTTGTAACTGATCTTACAGCTGGAAGCTAAAATTACCCTGGTGGAGACAGCAAATAAAGCACAGGTTTTGAGCTAGGAGCTCTGCTTAACAACATAACAAAAACTGCACAGATTTTTTCCCATCCTCCTGATATTCATGTCACCTGTTAAGGAAGTGTACTTCAAGCACAAGATACTGGTTACAGTACAGACTAGGTGGATGAGCATTAATCACTTAAAATAGAATGTGCAATACTGAATCAATAAATTACTGCTTTTTGTGGCCTTCAGCTCTGAACGTATTACACTCCTTTCAGTCACAAAGTATTCGGAGATCAGGATCATTCTGTATTAGTTGTTCAGATGTAGTATCTTCCCTCTGTATCGTAAGCTATAAAAGTGATAGATACTCTCCTTATTCCTCTAGCATTCAGCTCCCTTTCTCATCAGCTCAGAGTTTAGAACTAAGATTGCGGATGCTACTTTGTCATGCAGTCTGTAGCTTTCATCACTGTCTTATTTAAATGGAGGATTTCAGTCCCACATGTGGCTGTTATCACAGGATCTGGACATAATGCCATCATTCCTGCCATGCAGACGTAGGCAGCATGTTAAACAGTGCTTAACCGAGTGTGGTCTTTTTCATGGCTCATGCGTTTGCTGTCACCTAAATTCTGAACTCCAGACTTTGGGGGGGAAACTTCAGGCATCATTGTTCTGTGGTTAATGAATATAATATCATCATTTCTGGCATGAGATGACCAGACACATTCTGCTCAATACAAATTAATTCCTATATTATGGTTTCTCTTGGAGGGAAAAAAATAAGTCTTGCTTCAAGAGCTGTATTGTTGCTATTCATTTTTTTTTATGAAGAATGATACAGTAAAGACTGGGAAAAAGCATTTGAAATTCTAGATATGAGGTAAAAAGATGCAAACAGTGGCCGAAAGTGTAAGGGGAACACAAAATAGGTATTACAATTACTTAGCTGTTCTTTGTTTTTGGAATTTCCAGTGGAATCTGGGAAGCTTGCCTCCTAGATGGGTGTGGGATGGAGCTGCTCTTTCAGTGATACTCAGAAAGTTAATTGTAGAGAAAAAAGTGTCCTTGTCTCAGGCTTGGCCATTTATCATGTGTTCTATCCAAAACTGAAATCCGGTAATTTCATCCTCGCAGAGGAAGATGTGGAGGAATTTGTGTGCCTTGGTTTCTGATCAGGATGCCATAGGAGAAGGCTTGGACAGAGGGAGGTAGAGCAAATGGGCATTTTGGCGGTGGGAGTTAAGTGGGGAGAGGATACAAGCATGAAGAGAAAGATGTGAGGAATGAAGTCCAAACAGAGGACAGCTAATTTGGGGGGGTCAGGGCATTTCATCTAACTGCTTTTCCTTGCCTGCTGAGCTGAACCTGGAGCTGGCCATGCACCAAAGGGGAAGAGCTGCCAAGTCAGTTCAA
>NW_010408734.1:26492-29953 GCF_000710305.1 Buceros rhinoceros silvestris | reverse complement strand
CAACGTACTCATCAATGACCTGGAAGAAGTGACAGTGTACCCTTAGCAAGTTTGCTCAGAATACAGGGGAGTGGCTGACACACTGGAAGACTGTGCTGTCATTCAGCAAGACCTGGACAGGCTGGAGAGCAGGACAGAGAGGAACCAAATGAAGTTCAACAAGGGCAAATGTAAGTTCCTCCACTGGAGAGGAATAAGCCCATGCACCAATACAGGTTGGGGCTGACCTGCTAGAAAGCAGCTCTGTAGAGAGGGAGTCCTGGTGAACAAGTCAACCATGACCCAGTAATGTGCTGTTGTGGCCAAGAAGGCCAATGGTATGCTGGCATGCATTAAGAAGGGTGTGACCAGCAGGGCGAGGGGGATTCTCCTTCCCCTACACTCTGCCCTGGTGAGGCCACATCTGGAGTACTGTGCCCAGTTCTGGGCTCCCCAGTTCAAGAAAGACAATGAACTACTGAAGAGAGTCCAGTGGAGAATATAAACATGATTAGGGGACTGGACCATCCCTCTTATAAGGAACGGCTGAGAGACCTGGGTCTGTTTAGCCTGGAGAAGAGAAAACTGAGAGGGGAATCTTATCAATGTTTATCAATATCTAAAGAGGATGGGACCAGACTCTTTCCAGTGATGCCCAGCAATGGGACAAGGGGCAAAGGGCACAAACAGGAACACAGGTAGTTCCATCTGAACATGAGGAAAAACTTTACCTTGAGGGTAACAGAGCACTGGAACAGCCTGCCCAGAGAGGTTGTGGAGTCTCCTCTGGATATTCAAAACCCACCTGGATGTGATCTTGTGCAACCTGCTCTAGGTGAACCTGCTTTAGTAGGGGGTTTGGACTAGATGATCTCCGTAGGTCCCTTCCAATCCCTACCGTTATGTGATTCTTTGGTCAGTGTAAGACCTGCAGCCACACGATGAAAAGCAAGGACTGGCTAGTACTATATCTCCTGGACACTGGCGGGGGGAAAGGAAAAGCTAGTCTCTGAGTTAATTCGGAGTTACCGTGGAGGTGAGTGTAAGGAAAATAAATGTAGCTCAGCACAATGTTCAGCTGCTGATATTATAGGAATTTAGAAGTCCAGACAGATGTCTCACATTGTGCACCACCCCACACCGCTGAGCAGCAGTGAGAAATCAACATCGACAGTCAAAGATGGTGTGCCAGACGCAGGAGAAATCCTCTTCACTTGAGCAGTCGGTGGTACAGCACTGCAGACTCACTGCTGCTCTTATCAGGTCAAGAAACCACTGGGCACAGAGTAGCAGAGGGGCCCCCATGGGACGTGCAGTAGACAGGCTGCTCATTGTGGCATGGAATCAGCACCTCCATGGGATTGTGTCTATACAGGAAAATTAACTCGTTTTTGAAGGTCCCAGTGCTAGAGGGAGGTTTGGTCTGCTCCAGCTGCTTGTGCCAGCGTTCAGGCTGCAGCTGAGGAGGGAGGCACTTCAGTGGGCAATAATCGCTGGGTTTAAAATACGGCCTGAACCAGAAGATTGCGGTTTTCAACAAGTAGCTGGTAGGAAGTCCAGAGGCTGTGGTTTGTACAGACTCTTGAGAGCCAGCAAGCCTTAAGGTTCATCATTTAACCTGGGTGCAGAGTGAGATGTGCTGCAGATGAAATTTCCATGTTGAGTGGAGGGAATGGGGGCCACAGCCTGCAGTGTGCTTGTGGTGAAGTGAGTGCTGAAATATAACGATCTTTTGCAGGATTTAAAGTATTTCAGGGTGCTGCTCAGTGAGCTGGAGTTTCAAGGAATCCTTTTGAAGACAGCAAAATGTTCATAACACTTGGCCCCTCTTTGCATCAGGGAGGGATCCCTAGGGGATCTCTGTAGCTCAAGCACTGCTCACTAAGAAATATCACTACCAAAAGCATCATCCACAATCTTTCTGTACCAACTACATTACCTTTGAGGAGAAGAAATTGCCCTTTGTATTACAGCACAAAGCATCACTTGATCACCACAGTGGAGGGCAAACGGGGTTTGTTTCACTACTCTCTTTATTCAGCTGTATTTTCTCCACCTCTCACCACAGCTGGGAACTCTTCTCTGCTCTAATAGCTGACAAGACGCCTACAAGCTCCAAGCATGAGGCGGAGGATTTCCACTGTGAGGCAGGAGGGTCCTCCCAAGCATGTAGATGAACAGTGTAAAAATCCCACCTACAAGCGCTGTTTTATCAACCTGAGGATCTGCAAAGGCTGGAGTGCCCCAGCAACACCTCCCTGAGCCATAGCAGAGTGGGGTGGGTAATACTCTGCACGCAGCCCAGCCTCTCACCAGTGTGATGGCATCCCATTGCTTCTGCCAGGGAAGGGAGCTGCTCACAGGGTGAGTTACAGTTGGTAGCAGAGTCAAGGTGTCATAGCATGAGAGCAGCTGGATAACTGGGAATGCATTTTACTGTGACATATAATTTGATATCAACAACAAAAAAAGTTGTCCTACAAAGTATTTTCATGACTCAACCCCACCAAACAAAAATTACGCCCTCCTTATTTGCCCAGGAGTTTGTAGCACACAGAAGCTGCTTTTCCCTTCTGAAATGCTGCAGGGACATTTTGAACCCTGTTTAAACTGCTAATTTTTCTTTGCTTTGTTAGTCACAACCTCACCTCATGAAGAGGTCAGTCTCTGTCAGTGACCTTAAACAGAAGCAGCAATGGGCGGGTAAAAGAAGGTGCAGAGGGGAAGGGAACTTGTGATACCCTGTGAGGAGGCAGCAACATTGAGTAAGGAGGTGGGCCCCATGCTCTCTTGCCCTCTGACAGTCAGGATGTAGGGCTGGGAGATGACCTCCCTCCTTCCCTTGGGACTGGTCCCCTTTGGGGGTCTATTTGCCCACGCTCTACCTGAGTCAGGTGTGGAGGCATTGCAGGACAGAGCCACTGCAGGCAGAAGCTGCACCTCTCTGCATGTTGTTCCCTATCCCCATCTCAAATACTTGCCTTCCACAGGCATTAGAGCTGCATAAGGGGAAGCATATGAGTTTGGGGGCTGAGGGTAGCCCTGTGCTTAAGTACACAGGAAATTACCCCATGCATTGGGAGACTGCAGTGAGGCTAAGCATGGTGTCATTGTGCTTCATCAGCTCCTGCTGAGCCCAGAGCGAAAATGCAAAGCAGAAGATGACACAGAGTGGATGAGAAGTTGCCTTTACACCTCTGTTAAAACCAAGCTCCACATCCACAGCAAGGGGTGTCTGAGTTTAGCTTTGGCACCAAACGTCTGCAGGTGCATGCATGCATGCATGCATTTCCTATGCGTTTGCATAGGAAATGCAAAGCCGCCGTAGGACCCATGTGAGTAAGAAATTGCAACTGATGTGGAGATGGCTCCTATCCTCCCTCACACCACCTGTTGGTTGCAGAAAGACCGTCCCCACACCTCATCCGCTAGGATGTTCTCCAGCCCCTGGCTGCCACGTCGAGGAGACAGGGCTGCTCCGG